>NC_091057.1:59949708-60252738 GCF_000393655.2 Nicotiana sylvestris | reverse complement strand
TGCCACATAACAGTGTTCCCTTTCAACCTTGAAGTCTTTTGCCTGCTTGATCATTTTATTTTCCGTGGCGATGACCCTCTTCTTCAACCCTGCGACCTCATCGTCGTACCTTTCTCTCAACTGCTTAACCAGGCATACCAGTTCAACTACGTTTTTAGCCAATTGTTTTTGAGCCTTGGCTAGTTCATTTTCTGCTTTGTTCAAATCAAAACTATAGTCACTCACTTTTTGCCTTAGGTTAGCTATGAGTTTTTCATCCCTATCGGTTCGAGCTGGATTTTCTGCCACTACTTTCATCTTCTGAATTTGAGCTCGAAGGGCTTCATTCTCTTTGGCTAGCCTTTTCTTTTCCCTTTCATCCGCCGCAACCTGCAAGCCACTCTCGAATTGAAGCACTCTGACTTGGTTTTCCAATTTTCCTATTGTGGCCCTGTACTCATTTTCCTTAGTCACCCAAGCCCACTGTTCTTGTGACGCTTCAACGAATTCCTGAACGTGAGGCTTTTTGGATGGTCTTTCTGGTTCAGCCCTTGTAGTGTTCTTCTTTATATACCAAGCAAGATAGGTGGGTGAGAGTTCGCCTCTAGATAAATCACGCACTCGAGTGTTTACTGTCTAGTACTGGCATTCATACCAAATAGAACGAACTGTCTCTTCATGAAATTGACCGTCAGAACTAACCTTGACCGCATGTGTAATAAGATCTTCGTCTAGATGTATCACCTGACACCTTCCCAACTGTCTCATCGCCCAGTAAGGAGCATAAGGGTGAATACCTCGCAGACCCATCAGGAGGAAATAAGGACCAGTGGCGGGCATATACACAATTTCTTCAACAGGAAGCCAACCCAATGTCCATTCTATTTGCCCTGCAGTAATGGAGCGAAGGCAGGATACCCAATCTTCAAAACCCTCTGGCAGCTTAAACCCTACAATTCTTGTGTCAAACTCTTCAATACAACTTTTCTCTATGGATCCGTAACTCATATACTAAGGGCAATGGCACAGATGCTTGATCATCCACATCTGTAATAGCAAATTGCACCCCTCGAAGAAATTTGCCCCAGTTTTGCAGGCTGTGAGAGCTCGGTATATCTCAGACACTATCATAGGGGCGAGAATGCTCTTGGCATTGGTAATCAGGACCTTGACGACTCCTGCCACCCGCATATTACCGTCTTTTCGGGGAAATACCACAGGGCCTAAAAAAACTACCATGAAGGCGAAACGCCTATGCTCATCCCATTTTGTTCGGTTCCCTTTGCTACAAACCCTGCTTGCCGGATCATTGAACCCTCCTACATGTCCGTACCTCTAGTATATAAAACGTAGAGTAGCAAAACCATCCTCCAACTCGGAATACGGGACTCCCTTGCTTATCTTTAGCAAATCCATGAACTTGTGAGAGTTAACGGCTCTTGGAGCGATCAGATACTTATGCCTCAGCCCTTCAGTACTTCCCATATAACCTGCTATCTTTTCCAAGGTTGGGGTAAGTTCAAAATCCGAAAAGTGAAACACGTTTTGGGCTGGGTCCCAAAACGTAACCAAAGCCTTTATGACATCTCCTCTGGGCCTGATTTTTAACAACCCGGTGAGACCTCCTAAATGTATATTGACCTTATCTTGCTCTGATTTTCCTAGATCTTCCCACCACATATGTAACTCCAAAGGGATCTTGTTCATGACTGTTACCGACAAACTCGAACTCGTGCTCATTCTGCACATTTATTAAGGTGATTAAGCAAAAACCAAGACTCATTTGACTCAAAGACAAAATTGACACACTTTTTCTCTCTTTTTTTTTCAAAGATAAAATCCGGTTTTGCAAATACGGCCTTTCAGCACCTCGAAGACGAAGATCTTAAGGCTATGTTGACTAACCGGTGAAAACCTTGAAAAATGACCACAGGCAGCTGTTCTTGCAAAAACAGCCTTCCGGCGCCCTTTTAGGGACATTCGGCTATTTTTGACAAGAATAGCGTCATCCCAACTATTTTCAAATAAAAGTAAAATTTTGTTCTTTTGGGTTATTTTTACAAAAAGGAAGTTGGACCCGATGGGGATTGCCTACGTATCTTACACCTTGTGAGAATCAAACTGGCGTAGTTCGGGCAGATAAAATAAACTGTTTTTGAAAATAAGACTCTTTTTTTTCATTTCATTGGCAAATAAAACAACTATATATATTTTTTTATTTTTTGAAAACAAAAACTTTCTCTTTTTTTTTTTCATTTTATAAATATTTTTCCTCCTCCCTTCATTTTCTCAAAAATTCGGCAGAGTTTCGACAATATTTGGACATTGTTTTTTTATTTTAAAACAGGCGATTAACTCTCTTTAGCCCTCATACTGCCATTTCTTTTCCAAATTCTCCTTTTATTCAAAAGCCAGTTAGCATGCATATCCAAAATAAATGCACAGGCAGCAAGTAAGATGCATCAGGATGGTCTTTTATTTCGGGTGCACCTGTCCTAGACATACCCAACCTCTGTGTTGAGTATCCAAAGTCAAATATGCACATGATGCAAACAACATTCCTACTAGGGATCCGGCATGAGGTATTGTTATACTAGGTTTAAAACCCTGGCTTTATTTGTTCTAAACCTAGCTTACCCGAGCGGACAACTCGAGCCGAGGAGGGGGCTGCGTACCGGTAACCAAAGGTTCATCCGGCTTTGGAACTTGTCCGAGCCTCGTTCTATTTGGGATTTGACACTAACAGAAAGAAGTCACGACCAGCGTGCACTCCTCAGGAGAGAGAAGAGAGGGTTTTCGTAGCAGTTTATATATACAGTTCAGATAATATCAAAGCGATAAAAAACAACATTTAGTACATTAGGCACAAACATGTGAATAAAATCAGATAATAAATAAATCCAAATACAACAATTCATCTAAGCTCGAATTCTTGAACCCTGAACTAGAAATTCTGGGTTCTGTCCCCAGCAGAGTCGCCAGAGCTGTCACACCTCCTTTTTCATTACACCATCGAGAGGGATATAAATACAAGGGAGTTTTTCCAATTAAAGGACAATCGAAATGAGATTATTTCATTTAAAGATTCAGAGTCGCCACTTGGGAGATTTATGGTGTCCCAAGTCACCAGTTCGAATACCGAGTCGAGGAAAAGGTTGACTCTGTAATACAGTCCGCAAACCAGAAATCCGGGTAAGGAATTCTGTTAACCCGGGAGAAGGTGTTAGGCATTCCCGAGTTCCGTGGTTCTAGCACAGTCGCTCAACTATTATATTCAGCTTAATTATCTGATTTTAATACATGTTCAAACCTATGTGCATTTTAATACTTTAACCGCTTTGTTTATTTTAGGAATATTGCAACATTGTTAAAACATGTCTAGAACCACGTCACATAAATGCACCCGCGGTATTCGACATATTTTGACATTGTTGAGATTTAGTTTTGGGTCACATAAATGCACACCCGAATTTAGGAAGATAATTTTATTAAAATGACGCGCCTAAAGCAACTATGCGTTAGCAACTTCGCGAGGGCCATGAAAATTCACTAAATGGCACGCCTCGAATTCTAAAGATTAAATCAAAATTAATTAAACGAGGGCCGTACATTTAAGTTTTTTGTTTGGCACGGTACGCATCGAATTATTCTAACCAAGAGGTTGCTAAACTAAAATAGGAGGGCCATAATTATATCTTACTTAGCATGGCTCACCTCGAGTTTACCTTTTAAGAGCCCGATTAATTGACTAAAATAAGACTTGATATGATTCAGATATTTGTCAAGGTTCGATCCTGCCCAACAGCTAATGGGCCTTGGTTATCTCGTACTCTTAGCTAGAGAACGGGCCATTGGAGGCAAGAATGATCCAAGTCCAATTCACAAGTATTTGGGCCCAAGGTGAGCCCAATTTCAGAACCCCGGAGTTACCTTTACAAGGCTCAGCGTTGAGCTTTCACAACGTATAAGCAGTGATCGAAACAGCAGAAGATTGTGAAAACTACAAATGGCTAAACAAAGAATTACCATACACGTGACAATTTTAAGATCATCCTTTAATTTGACCAATGGATAACTACATGAAAGTTTAACGATACCATGATTTTGAAAACAATCAGAAGTCCAACTCTTGGGCCACGGCACAGCAGATGACTCTGAAATTTCGAAACCTTAGATTAACTAGAAGTGCCGACATGGAATAGATCTCTAGTTGATATGACCTATAGGATTAAATAGCCAATTCCTACAATAAACGAACATGCTCAATTGGATACTGATAGCATCCAACCCAGCAATTAAAATCCCACTTTACTTGAATTTCAACAATCAGACCAAAGATCTCAGCATGGCTCAGGCATTTCACACTGAGTAAACAACAAATGCGAAACACAAAGCATGCCTGTGATCGTAGCTAACACTTTAATCAGCAGAACAGCAACTGTGAAACATCATATACATTTGATCCCAAGTAGGAACCTCATCCTATATGCATATTCAAATATCTATACAAACTTGTTCACACTACTTCTGAACATGCTATTCACCCTGAGACTGAACATTTAACTGTAACCCCAAACCAGATTTATAATGTGCAAATGATGGCTCATATAACACTTATTATTACAGTTTTACTACATAATGCTAAAGCAGTAAGGACAGGGAAACATTTAATTAGGCACAACTTGTATTCCATCAAATTTCTACTCGATTTACACAGTCAACCATGAGCCAAAGAGATACCTGGAAAGTAAAACAATAGAAAGATGAGAAGGTCAGCAACAGGCAATAGCAATCAGCCCCAGATTCAACCACTCAGCAGATGAAATCAACTCAGGAATGCCAATGGAACAGTAGAAACTTTCAAACCAAATTTTAACCAATTCAACTACTCAAGCCATTTCCTAATTTCAGTAGTAAGATCATGAAATTTCCAAGAATTATACACCACCAAAGAATCAAAACTCCGAACCAGAAGCAGAAATTTTAGTACTCAACCAAAATGCAGAAGTTCCGAATTTTCTAAGAAAACTCATCTGTTTTTATTTTCAGCATTTTTTCCTCTCTATCTCTTGGGTCTGTATTTTTAAATTCTTCCAATCCTTGCCTTGAAAGGCAAGATAGAGATGCCTTTATAGGCAAGGCATTAGGGCAGGCCTTAAGAGTTCATTTTTTCCCTTTGGTCCCTTTTTAATTTTTATTTTAGCTTAAACACCCCTAGTTTAAATTCTATTTTTGCAAAACAGTCCCCTCCCCAGCTTCCTAGAAGCTTCCTCAATCAGTTATAGAGAGGTTCTCTACTTACAATTCCCAGATCACCCTTAAAACCCCCGGTTATTTACCCCTCAATTATTAACTAGGGTTAAGCTAAACCACAGTCCAAATAAACCAGCCTCTTAACTGGGTCAGTGGTGACCATAGTTACTATGAGAGGCTTGAATACTCGGAAACGATTAAACGAAACCATAGAAAAAGAACAAATCCAAAACTGGAGGGCAAACTCAAACGCTTCTAATTTTAGATATGCATTAAATTTAACTAATCACACTCAGAATTGCACTTGACTACTAAAGATCATCAGAAAAGAAACAAATAAAAACTAAGCACATGAAAGCAGGAAATACTACAACGTATAAAATTAGTGAGAAAAAGGAGGGAAAAATCAGAAACTTAAACCTAAAACTAAACAAAAATGGACAAACAAAATCAGGGCACAATCATTATAAATTGAGAAGAAAGAAAACTATAAATGAAGGGAAATAAATACAAACAAACAGATTAACCTAAAGGGGAGAAACTAGGTTCGAAACTAATTTCAGTTAGAAGAAGGACCAAATACACGGAGAAGAAAAAGAAGAAGAAGAATAAAAGGTGAATAACAAGAACGAACAAAAGACTAAGAAAACTCACCGATTATATTCGAAATCCATCAGAGACAAAAGCCCTAACAAAGCTAAGGTCGATCGTTTGAACTTCAAAACTTGAAGAACGGTGTCGTCTGACCATGCATGTACCAGGATTGACAAAAAAGTGGTTTTGAACTTTTGGGGTTGACCTCAGATTCAAGATTCGCGGAGCTCCAGGCAGATTCGAAGGAGAGTAGTTGTGGATTTGGTATGAGGGGATCCTGAGGCTCATGAGGGTGTAATTTTGGGGCCAATCGGATGAGTTAGGTTTTCGGTCATTCCTTTCGACTCAAGATTCGAGAGGCTGGGTTAGGATTCGAGAGTGGGGATTTGTAGATTCGGAAAGAGGAGAAGGAGGGGAGCGTTTGGTGGCGATTGGACGTCGGTGCCACCATCAATGGTGGTGGGGAATCCCGACGGCTTCTAGGGTTTCTCGGAGGGGATTTGATAGAGACGAAAGCTGGGGGGAGGGTAGCGTTTGGACATTAATATATTAAATGACCCAGTCTTCTCGTCCGTTCGATCAAGAGACCTCGACGGTCCTGATCTACTGCCCCTGAAACGACGTCGTTTCGTTTTGGGGGGAGGGGGGGAACCGGACTGGGTTAAGGTGGTTTGGTCCGGGTATTGGGGCGATTTGTTTTGGGCTGGGAACAATTAATCGGGTTTTAGCCCATATTTTCCTTTTCATTATTTCCTTCTTCTTTTTTTTTCTTTTTTTTTCAATTCATTTTCTCTTAAAAATTCTTTTTCCAAAATTAAAATTAAAACCTAAATTAAATCCTAAACCAAATTATCCTACCAAATTATATTAGTTAACCCCAATAATTGTTACTGAAAATAATTAAAAACCAAATTAAAGGAAAAACTACCAAAATTCAAAAATAAAAATAAAATTAAAAGTGCAAAATAAACTATTTTTATGATTTTCCCCATTTTTATAAAATAACTAACTTGTCAATTAATCCTAAAATGTAAAATTTAATCCTAAATGCAAATGCAACATATTTTTTTACAATTTTCATTAATAAAATAAAATAAAATAAAAATGCACAGACAAATGCAAACAATTACCACAAAATGCCACGAAAATTCCCAAAATTGCAAACACTGATAGAAATTATTTTGTTTTGAATTTTTTGGAGTAATACATATAGGGCAAAAATCACGTGCTCACAACATCTCACAAGATACACCATACAAGTAATGCCTTCAAATCTTCAACGCGTGAACAATGGCAGCAACTCCAAATCATGAACAGGGTAGTTCTTCTCATGAAGCTTCAACTGACGAGAAACATAAGTAATAACTCTACCCTACTGCATCAACACACACCCAATACCAACTCTTGAAGCATCTTAATACACGGTATATCAACCTGAAGCTGATGGCAAAACTAACACTGGAGTTGTGGTCAAGGCTGTCTTGAGCTTCTGAAAGCTCTCCCCATACTTATCCGACCATACAAATGAAGCACCCTTCTGAGTCAACTTGGTCACAGGCGATGCGATAGATAAAAATCTCTAAATAAACCGGCGGTAATAACCCGCCAAACCAAAAAAACTATAAATCTCTGTGGCCGAGGACGGTTTAGGCCAACTCTGAACCACCTCTACCTTCTTCAGATCAACCTGAATACCCTCACTGGACACCTTGTGCCCCAAGAAAACAACTGAACTGAGCCAAAACTCACACTTGGAGAACTTTGCATAAAGCTTCTCCTCCCTCAATCTCTACAACACAACTCTCAAATGCTCTGCATGATCCTCCTGACTACGCGAATACACCAGGATATCATCAATAAAAACTATGACAAACGGCTTGAGATAAGGCCGAAACACGCTGTTAATCAAATGCATGAATGTTGCTGGGGCATTGATCAGTCCAAAAGACATCACCAAGAACTCATAATGACTATATCGGGCCCTGAAAGTCGTCTTAGGGATATCCGAGTCCCTGATCTTCAACTGGTGATAACCTGAATGGAGATCAATCTTGGAGAACACTCTCGCTCCCTGAAGCTGGTCAAACAAATCATCAATACGAGGCAAAGGATACTTGTTCTTAATTGTTACTTTGGTCAACTACCTATAATCAATGCATATCCTCACAGTGCCATCCTTCTTCTTCACAAATAAAACCGGCACACCCCAAGGCGACACACTAGGCTGAATGAACCCCTTATCAAGGAGTTCCTTAAGATGCTCCTTTAAATCCTTCAACTCCGCTGGTGCCATATGATACAGTGGAATAGAAATGGGTTGAGTGCCTGGCACCAGGTCAATACTAAAATCTATATCCCTGTCTGGTGGCATGCCCGACAGGTCTGCAGGAAACACATCGGGAAAATCCCTCACAACTGGAACAGAATCAATATTGGGAGTCTCTGCACTGACATCCCTCACAAAGGCTAGATACGAAAGAAAACCCTACCCAACCATACGCTGGGCCTTCAAGAATGAAATTATCCTACTAGGAACATAATCAGTCAAACCTCGCCACTCAATCTGTGCCACACCCGGTATAGCCAATGTCACTGTTTTAGCATGACAGTCTAAAATAGCACGACACAGAGATAGCCAATCCATGCCCAATATAACATCGAAGTCTACCATACATAACAACAAATCCACTTTGGTCTCCTGACCCCCAATAGTCACCACACACGACCGATACATATGGTCTACAACAACAGTATCGCCTACCGGAGTAGATATATGAACAGGTAAAGCAAAAGACTCACGGGGCATATCCAAATAACTAGCAAAATATGATGACACATAAGAATAAGTGGAACTGGGATCAAATAATACAGAGGCATCTCTATGGCAGACTGAGACAAAACCTATAATAACAGCATCAGAAGCAATAACATCGGGTCTAGTTGGAAATGTATAGAAATGGGCTTGACCGCCACCTGATCGACCTCCCCCTCTAGGATGACCCCTAGCTGACTGACCTCCACCCCTGGCTGATTGGCTGGGTGGTGTGAAGTAACTGGCGCTAAAGCCGATGGCTGACTCCTCTGCTGAGATAAACCCCCAAGACGACGAGGACACTGCCTCCACATATAACCCATCTCTCTACACTCATAGCAACTCCTGGGTGCTGGAGACGGGGACTAAAGGAAACCCCTAGCACCGGAATGACTAGCAGATGCACCTGGCATAGAAGAGCCCTGAATTGATGGAGCACGAGACGAACTCTGAGTTTGAAGGGCATTAAGTGATGACTGGCCTTGATGAGAACTATGAGAACCATGACCAGATGACGCCACACGATAACCTAAGCGAGCTGGATGAGCATGCCTGAATGGACGGCATCTGCCGTGCTGAAACTGACCTCTCAAAGGAGCACCACCATAACTACCAGATCCTCGAGGCCTCTTGGCCTCCCTATCATCTCGCTCCTGGCGATGAACTGACTCAATCTCACGAGCAATGTCTACAACCTCCTCAAAAGTAGCACCAGACACCCTTTCACTAGTCATGAGAATACGAAGCTGATATGTGAGGCCATCAACAAACTTCCTAATCCTCTCTCTATCTGTCGAAAGCAACTAAATAGCATGACTAGCTAACTCGGAGAACCTCATCTCATACTGCATCAGAGTTATCTCTCCCTGACGTAACCACTCGAACTGCCTGCGCATCTACTCTCTACGAGACTGTGGCACATACTTCTCTAAAAAGAGAACAGAGAACTGCTGCCAGGTAAGGGGTGCTGCACCAACAAGACTACACCTCTCATAAGCCTCCCACCAAGTGAAGGCAGCTCCAGAAAATTGAAAAGTAATGAACGCGACCTCGCTAGTCTCCAGAATACCCATTGTGCGAAGAATCCTCTAACACTTGTCCAAGAAACCATGGGTATCCTCGCCCTCTACACCACTAAAAGTCGGAGGCTGAAGTCAACCAAACCTTTCCAACCTGCGTTGCTCGTCCTCTAACATGGCAGGAGCTACATAGTCCTGATGAGCTGCAACTGGCTGGGCTGGATGTGCCCCCGGTATTTAAAGTCCCTGCACGGCCTGCTCAGGTGTGCGAGCGGTGGGAGTCTGAGTGCCTCCTCCGGCCTAAGAAGTAGTTGCAGCTGTAGTAACTGAAATCGCCTGAGCTAGGCCAATGCATACTAATAGAATCTAAGCCAAGGCCTCCTGAAGACCTAGAATCATAGTGGGAACAGCTGGTGCCTGAGCTGGTGCTGCTGGAGCATCCACAACTAGGACCTGATCCTGAATTGGGGCGGCTGATGGATCTGCAGGTGCTTTCCTAGCTGCTGTGCGAGCCACACCCCTACCCCTACCGTGACCACGACCGCATCCTCGGCCTCTAGTGGCCACAGCTGGTGGTACTGGTGGTCGTCCATCCAGACCGATAGCACGTGTCCTAACCATCTGTGAGAGAATAGAATAGCAGAAGTTTAGTACTCGGATCAATAGATTCGTACAACAAGAATTTCAAGAATATGATATTTTTCCGAAAGGTTCTACAGCCTCTCGAGGATAAATATAGACATCTCCATACCGATCCGCGAGACTCTACTAAACCTTCTCATGAGTCATGATACCTATGTAACCTAAGCTCTAATACCAACTTATCACGACCCTGAACCCAGACCCGATCGTGATGGCGCCTCTTATGAAGACAAGGCCAGCCGACACAAACTTCCAATTAATTTAACAGATAAAAATTCATAATTAAGTCATAAATAAAGATAAATCCCAAAATAAAATAGTGAAATAGTACAATTTGCGAAATAGTCATAGCCCGACATCGGGGTGTCACCAGTCATGAATCTAACATAAGTCTAGAAATATGGAAAAGGGACTACACCATCTATTACATAGTCTAGTACAAGGAAAAGAAATAGTGATAAGAGGGAGAAACACTGGGCTACGAACGCCGAGCAACTACCTAGTGGACTCTGGAAATCTGCTGGAAGCTATCAACTCTCGCTTGCAGGACCTGAAGTGCCTGAATCTGCACACAGGGTATAGGGAGTAAAGTGAGTACTCCAACTCAGTGAGTAATAATAATAAATGAAAACTAAGCGATAAGAAATCACGCAAAGGACAAACAATAATATGTTATAAGGAAGTAGAGTAAAACCAGTAAAGTACAATAAAATAGTGAAATCTCATAAAAACACCTTAGTTTAGTTTAAGCTTCTTTAAAATACATTTTTAATAGTTAAACAAGTAAATGACAGGCAGCTAGAATAGATAAACACATAAAACCCGCCCCTTGGGCACAATACCAACAGAGCCAGCCCCTCGGGCAAGAACATGGAATAACACTAGCCCCTTGGACTATATCTCATATCACAATGGTTACCCGCACTCACTGGGGGTGTACAGACTCCGGGAAGGGCCCTTACGGCCCAAGCACAATATCAAGCCATCTCGTGGCATAATCAATAGGCTCTCGGACTCATATCAACAAGCCACCTCGTGGCGTACAATCTCAGGCCCTCGGACTCATAATAATAAATTAGTGTATCGCTGCTGTGGCTTGCAGCCTGACCCAAAAGTATCCTCACAACACAGGACCTCGGCCTTACTCAGTCAGATATCTCTAAAAGCTACTCAGGCACAATAAAATATGATACTTAACCCAAAAATATCATTTAAAGTATTAAAGTAGAGTAAACATGGCTGAGTTATGAAAACAGTATAATATAGCATGACTGAGTATGGATATAAAATCAAAACAGTGAGGAAATAGCAGTAAAAATCCCCTATGGGTCCAAATAGTTGGCACGAGGCCCAAAGATGACATTCAACCCAAAATATGATGATGGCAAACAATTTTCAATCAAATACGCAGTAAAATAGTTATTCGGGATGGACTAAGTCACAATCCCTAACAGTGCATGACCCCACGCTTGTCATCTAGCGTGTGTGTCACCTCAATATAGCACAATAATGTGAAATCCGGGGTTTCATACCCTCAGGACAACATTTACAATCATTATTCACCTCAATCCGGTCCAAACTCTAGCCCGTGATGCCTTTGCCCCTCGAATCGGCCTCCACTTTCGCCGAATCTATCCAAAATCAGAATCACGACGTCAATATATACTAAGGGAACGAAGCCCATGCGAAAATAATCAATTTACAACATAAATCCCAAAATTAGCCAAAACCCGACCCCGGGCCCACGTCTCGGAATTCGATAAAATTTACATCAATAGAATACTCATCACCCCATGAGTTCATACATATCAAAAGTCCCAAAATCCGACCACAAATGGCCCCTCAAATCCTCAAGTTAAGGTCTCCAATACCAAGCCCTAATCCCCAATTTTTAACCCTTAATTTCCATTAATCTTAGGCCAAATCAATGAAATAATGCCATAGGATCGATTATTAGGCTTAAAAATCTTACCTCCAGACGATATCCCTTGAATCCCTTTTCAAAATGTCCCAAAAAGATCCAAAACTGACTTGAAATGGTGAAGAACAACTCAAAAATCGCGAAGGAATTCTTTTATACCTTCTGGCCCGTACTTTTCGCGCCTGCGGTCCATCCACCGCATCTGCGGTAATGTTTCTGCGGTCCAAGACACCGCATCTAGGGTTTTCACTTAAGCCTTCAATTTTCGCATCTGCGATGCACAACCCGCATCTACGCCATCGCAGGTGCGGTTCCTTAACCGCTTCTGCAGTTCCTATCTTCCTTGGCTCCTTTTGCTTCTGCAACTGGTCTTCCGCATCTGTGGGGGTCGCACCTGCGGCCTCCCAACCGCAGATGCGGTTATGACAGTAGACTTAGCTTCAGCTGCTACATCCAACTTCCAAACTTTCCGTCAACCACTCGAAATCACTCCGAGGCCCAGGGACCTCAACCAAAAGCACTAGCAAGACCTATACCACTATCCAAACTTATACCAATCTTCAAAACACCTAAAACAGCATCGAATCAACCAAAACACATCGAATTCAAGCCTAAAGTTCTCAAAATCTTCCGAATTATGCTTTTGATCAAAAAGTCTACCAAACCACGTCCGAATGACCTAAAATTTTGTGCACACATCCCAAATGACATAACGGTCCTACTGCAACTCCCGGAATTTCATTCTGATCCCTAAATCAAAATCTCACCTACCAACCAGAAAACGCAAAAATTCCAATTTCGCCAATTCAAGCCTAAATCTACTTCGGACATCCAAAACACATTCTGATCACGATCCTAAGTCCCAATCACCTCCCAAAGCTATCCGAACCATCAGAACTCACATCTGAGCCATTTAATATATAAGTCAATATTCGGTAGACTTTTCCAACTTAAGCTTCCTCAAAAGAGACTAAATATCTTAATCCTTACCAAAACCTCTTCGAACCTGAGCCAACCAACCCAATCACACATAGTACGAATAAACAAATCAATAAGAATCAAAAATGGGGGAAACGAAGCGGTAACTCATGAGATGACTAGCCGGGTCGTCATAGAAGCGTGTTCGGAATGTGATTTCTTAAAAATTTTGATATCAAGGTTAGAATGAGATTAAGCAAATTGGAGTAGGTTCGTAGTGTCATTTGTGATGTGTGTGCAAAATTTCAGGTCATTCAGAGATGATTTGATAGGCTTAGGCGTCGTTCGGGGGAAATTGAAAGTTTCTAAATTCTTAGGATTGAATTTTAGGTTGATTAGGTGATTTGATGTTGTTTGGAGTGATTCGAAGGTTTAACTAAGTTTGAATAACATTATGGGATATGTTGGCATATTTGGTTGAGTTACTGAGGGCCTCGGGTGTGTTTTGGATGCTCACGGGGACATATTTGGACTTGAAGAGTTAGCAGATTTTGCTGGTTTTCTGTTGCAGAAGATTTGTTCTTCGCGATCACGAAGGGGAGTTCGCGATCACATAGGCTTAGTTGGGCAGAGGTCGAATTTTTTCTATGCAATTCCAGGTTCACGTTTGCATAGAAGAGAGTGAGCTGGTGAGAAGTGGAAGTGATTG
Organism: Nicotiana sylvestris; assembly: GCF_000393655.2. NCBI lineage: Eukaryota > Viridiplantae > Streptophyta > Magnoliopsida > Solanales > Solanaceae > Nicotiana > Nicotiana sylvestris. Next base: position 60,238,891 of record NC_091057.1, on the reverse strand, counting down.
TTCTATGCGATCGCGTGGGAAAGGCCGCGATCGCGTGATTTGGCAAAGTGGTGCTTCACGACCGCGTGGGTTGTTCCGCGATCGCGTAAGGTTAATATGAGGGGCAGTCCATTTTTTGCTTCGCGATTGCAAGGCAATTTCCGTGATCACGATGAAGGAAATGTCTAGGCAGAATGTTTATGTTTAAAAACGAAGGTTTTGGTCCATAATTCCAAAATTCGTTAGAGAGCTCGGGAGAAGGCAATTTTGGAGGGGAATTTTAGAGGAGTGAATGGGGTAAGTGTTCTTCACTCAAATTTGGTTAAATTCCATGATTATGTCTTCATTTTTATTATTTGATTTAGGAATTTGGGTGAAAACTGGGGAAAATGGAAGAAAATTTGGAGAGTCGATTTTGGGATTTTGGATGGCCATTTGATATCGGATTTTGGTGAATTTGATATGGGTGGACTCGTGAGCGAATGGATTTTCTAGTTTTTTGATTTTTATTTAATTCCGAGACATGGGCTCGGGTGCCGGATTTTAGCAAATTTGGGATTTTTGATCTAATTTGATAATTTTCGTATGGTTTCATTCCTTTGGCGTATATTGATGATAATATACTGATTTTGGTTAGAGTCAGAACATTTGGAGGCTGAATTCAGATGCAAAGGCATCTCGGGCTAGAGTTTTGGCTTGGTTTGAGTTAAGTAACACTTCCCTGGGCCTTGTGAGCCATATATAGTACCGAGTTGTTGTGAGGTTGTTATTATTATTATCTAGAGATGGATCTTCTCCATAGGCTAGATGGACTTCCTCAGTACTGAGTGACCGTTGTCAAAAATGTATATATTTCGGGATGGATCTTCCTTGGGCCGTATGAGCCATATACAGTACTGTGTGGACGAGTATTTGAGATTGTGGTCACATGAGGCACTCAGCATGGTGCATTTCATACAGCATGTGCATCGGCATGTAGATGTAACAGAATTACACTTCTTTATTTTGTTCATACCTGCTTTGTTTTACTATTCGACCTGTTTATTTACCTAAAAGCATGCCTACGTTTCTGTACGTTATTACTACTATCTTTGATGAGGTTGAGTTCTTAACTACCTATTAGTCCAAAGGTTGGACTTGTTACTTACTAATTTGGTGTACTCACGTTACCTCCTGCACCTCGTGTGCAGATTCAGGCACTTTGGATCTAGTGGCGGTGGTTAATCGAGGCTTCTGACTTAGGAGATTATTGAGGTATCTACACGGCGTTCGTAGGCCTTGGCTCTCCACCTTACTTTTCAATTGTATTTCAGTTGCTCCCTTAGACATTATAATAGACTATGTATTTTCCTTAGACGCTCATGCACTCAGTGATACTCGGTTTTGGGCTGGATTGTATCTATTCTTGGAATTTCTTATGTTTCAAATAGTTCTTTAACTGTTAAAAGCTTTCGTAAATATTTTCAAACTTATTATAGAGCCTAGGTTACATAGGTCTCACGAGTCATGAGCGGGTTCAGTAGAGTCTTGCGGATCGATACAGAGACGTCTGTACTTATCTTCGAGAGTCTGCAGAACCTTTAGGAAAAACTTCACATTCTTGAATTCTTATCGTGCGATATTTATTCATCTTGAAGCTTAACTCCTTGAATTCCTTCCACGCATTCATGTGCACACATGAGCGCTTGGTCAGTTGTGCATCGATGGCTTGTGATTCCCTAAATGAGGGGAGAGATGTGATTTATGTGTGTTGATGTTGGGCTAGTCTGGAGGACTTGAGGTCGGGCTTTGCCTATAGCTTGAGAACTGAGGTGTTGATTGTGTGAGCATGTGTTTTTGTATTTATATGTTCGGTAGTGTCCCTATTAGTCGAAGTGATGGCTGGATGGCTACGTGATGAGCATGGGGTGACTGCGAGATGTGTTCATATGATTTGAATGTAACGAGAAGGGTCTGCTTGAGAGTAGAAAGAACTATTTGGTGCTTGATTTCTATCTTGATTTGATGTATACCCCGAGTTAGGGTGTGTTGAAGGATCTTTACATTTTGTTTAGTTGGGGAGTGAGGTGGATTTTATGTCACGATTTGAGTTCAGACTCAGGAAGATTTGGTGATTGCGTGATGTTTATGGTAGTGGAAGGGCATAAAGAGAAGTTAGTTTGAGGTAGAGTAGGTGGGTTATCTCCTGCGGAGTGTTCTGAAGTTTGTGTGATCCCTATGTTGTTTGTTGAAAGTCCTCTTTTACCGGTGAATTATATATGATGCAGTTTGATTTTGGATTGTGTATGAGAGTTGTCTTGACTGTTACGAGGGTGAATACGAGATTTGCAGATGATTTGAAGTACTAGATGGTTTGTGTTGCACGAGCTTATGAAGGATTTAGTTAAACCTCACTATGGTATTATGGCAGTAATAGAATATGGGCATTGTGAGTGGTTGGGTGTTTTGGCCTATGGCTTTGAGCTAAGTGGGGGAGTCTGCTATTGATAAGTTAATTGCACGGCTAAATGTCGTATCAGTTTTGTTTGAGGTATACTGGAGAATTAGTTGTGGCTTACCGGGGTTGAGATCGAGGATGGCTCAAGTAAAGGAAAATTTGGATAAGGGTTGTGTTATGCTTTATGGGTATATGAGAAACGTTGGATGAATTAGTTGTTGTTGTAAGAGATGTAACGGGTATGGAGTAGAATATCACTCGGTTGCTTAGAAGGATGGGTTACTTCTTTAGGTGTTGCTAATGGGGAACAAGTCGTTTGGTTCTTTTGATCAGTTTAATTGAAACTTGAGATTTGAGTAGAGTGGATAACTCCCGAGGATGGTTCTAATGGGTTCAAGAGTTCATATGTAGCAATTGGGAATCTTCAGGATGTGTGTTCGGCTAGAAACTGAGGTTTGCATTGGAGGGTGTCAAGACTTGCGACATTTTTATATCATTATGGATTCTACAAATCAGCATCAGGAAGGTAATGGATTTAGATTCCCAGGGAGTCTCTTCAGGGTAAGTATTTCGAATGTGGCACTTTTGGAATATTTAAGAGAGTATTCAGCGACTTATGAGCCTTAGATGGTGTGGTTTATGCTTGGGTCTCGTGTGGTGAGTCTAGGTTGAGTATTGCGGTATTATGATAAGGAGAAGTATCAGTAGGTAATTTAGAAGGGACTTTAATAAATAGGACAACTTGGTAGTAGGTCGGATCAACATGGTAAGGGGTATGAATAGTTCTTTGGGGGTGTTTATGAGGTAATGAGTTTCTATATGTGTTTTGTGGCAATGCTCTTGGGTTTTTGGTGACCTGCGTAGCTTGGTTGAGTTAGAAGGATTCAGTCCTGATGGATTGGTTTTGTGCAAATGGTATTTGGAGAGCTCTTGATGATTTCTACCATGGTGAGAGATGTATATTTCCTACTGGCGGGAGGAGCAAGTGATGTATAGTGATTTCCTTCTAGATGGGATCAAATGGAAAGTTTTTGGCTAGTTGAGTACGTAGTTGCTTGTGGCTCGGAAGGGATAAGAAGTTCTAATGTTATCATAGTATGTTATGGCATATGCCGTATGTTGTGTACGGTTGGGATTTGCATGGGTAAGGTCACGATTTAGTTTTGAAAGAAAGGTCATAAATTCTTAGCCAGCATGGGCAGTTTCAGATGACTAGGTAAATATCATTACTAATTGGTGTGGCTTGATGAAAGTATATAGTTCAGAAAGGGAAATGTGTTTGAGTTAAGGATACATCCCTAGTATTGCGGCACTCTCTTGTTTGATCGACTGCTGATATTCAAGTTTGCTTGGTGGAGCAGGAGAATTATAGGAGTATCCCACATGGAATGATTGAGTGTCAGAGGTGTGTTAGATGTACGGGCAGTGGAGTTGGAATCGGATATGGTGATTTGTGTGCTTTACGGATTTGGAGACTGGGAGTTCTCATAAATAGATTATGTCGTGGTTGTGAACCGCATATATCAGTCTTGTATGGTGACTATTGAGGGTTTGGAGACCCGAGTGGATCTTCTGTTGCTTAGTATGGTGGATTTCGATGTGATATTGGGTATGGATTGATTGTCTCTGTATCGTGCTATTTTCGACTGTTCTGCTAAGACGGTGACATTGGCTATGCCGGGGATGCCATGATTAAGTGGCGAGGTTCAACGGATTATGTTCCCAGCGGAGTGTTTTCATTTTGAAGACCTAGCGGATGGCTGGGAAGGGTTGTCTTTCTTATTTGTCCTTCGTGAGGGGTGTCAGTGCAGAGACTCCTACCATTGATTCAGTTCCGGTGAAGTTAAAAGAGTTGAAGGAGCAGCTTTAAGGACTCTTTGATAAGGGGTTCATGGGTAGGCCAATATGGATGTGTGTTCTGCATCGAGTCGACTTTGTTCACTCCGAATTGCTATTGTTGAGGGAAGTGTTATTCGACTGTTATTGAGCTTATTCGTGTTCTGGGGTGATCTATGAGTTACCTTTCCGCGTTGAGAGGCAATATGATTTGTGGGTTATAGGCACATATGGTGCGGTTCTATTGGGGTCTCATAGTGGAATTCGAGCGGGAAGAGTATTGGGTATTGCTCGGTGGATGGCGTATTGGTTATGTCCTTTCGGGTTTGTGTGGTGTTATGTCTTTTTCTTCTTCATGGTTATGATGATTTGCTTTTGGTACTAAACATCAAACTGCATGTGGTTGTTGATTTTGAGCATGGTGATTTGAGGTGTTTCATGCGGATCAGTGTTTGGATAGGTTCGCGCATTGCATCGAAGTTATGTTGAGATATGATCTTTCAGGTTAGATTTGTGTGTTCTAGTCCTATGATGTGTGATGAGTTCTCAGCATTGTGTTGTAGTGGTACTAGAGATCTTGCAGTACAACCCTATCATCTGATTCATTTTCCATGATTTGAGCATATTTGGGTTGTTGCTTTTTGGAGCACGGATTGGACGGGTTGTGGCTTTAGATCGTATTAATATGTCATGTCACCCGAGTAGTCGTGTTGGATGAGATAAGGTCATTGAACCTATAATGAATACTATCAGATTCGATTTCAGCATGTTGGAAGGACAGTATCGGGTTTTGGCTTAGAAATTTACTATGGTCCTTGCCGAAGGGGAAGGAGCTTCATGAATGGTTGATCTGAGAAATGGTTATGACTTTCTATGTGTTTCTTTCATCATTGGCAGTATACAAAAGTGTTGGAATGAGACTTTGGTTTGATAAGAGACTTATTACCGGAATTGGGTTGTTTGTGCAGCTGCTGTGATTAGAAGTTATCACTATGAGTGTTTGAGTTGTGTGGTATATCATGTGATTTTCATCTTGAATTGTGGTTATGGATTGATATAGCGTGTTCAGATTTATTCGGTGTATAGATGTGAGATTCTGATCTTATAGATAATTTCAGAAGTGGAAATTTGGTTCTAAGGTTTATGGGATAGGATGGATTGTGAAATTTCAGTTACATTGTGCTATCGGACCTATATGAGATAGGATGACGTGGGATCACCCTCGGGTATGTGCATGGTAAGGTTATACAACGATTTGTTGGCTTTTGGAACAACTCTGGGCATGTTCGAGGACGAACGTATGTTTAAGTGGGGGAGGACGTAACGACCCAGCCGGTCGTTCCCTGAGTGACAACCCCGTTTTCCCTATTTATGCTTCTTTATGTGTTGTTCAGCTATATTGCATCATAACGTGTTGGTTGGTTCGGGTTCGGAGTGGTCTAGGAGTGGAATGAGACACTTAGTCTCTAATTTAGGAGCTTAAGTTGGAAAAGTCAACTGGATGTTGACTTATGCGTAAAAGGTCTCAGATGTGAATTCTGATGGCTCGGATAGCCCCGTTAGGTGACTTTGGACTTAGAAACGTGTTCGGAATGTGATTTGGAGGTCTATAGTAGAATTAGTCTTGAATTAGTGAAATTGGAAATTTAGCGTTTTTCAGTCGGCAGTGGAAATTTTGATATCGGGGTTGGAATGGGATTCCAAAAATTGGAGTATGTCCGTAGTGTCAGTTGTGACGTGTGTGCAAAATTTCAGGTCATTCGAAGATGATTTGATAGGTTTCGACGTCATTTGGGGGAAATTGAAAGTTTCTCAATTCCTAGGCTTGAATCTTAGGTTGATTTGGTGTTTTGATGTTGTTTGGAGTGATTCGAAGGTTCGACTAAGTTTTAATGATGTTATGGGATATGTTGTCATATTTGGTTGAGGTCCTGAGGGCCTCGGGTGTGTTTCGGATGCTCAACGGGACATATTTAGATTTGAAGAGTTAGAAGATTTTGCTGGTTTTCTGTTGCATAAGATTTGTTCTTCACGATCGCGTAGGCTTAGTTGGGCAGAGGTGGAATTTGTTCTATGCAATCGCAGAGGTAAGGACGCGATCGCGAGTGGCTGTGATGTTGTGTTTCGCGAACGCGTGGCCAGGGTCACGTTCGCGTAGAAGAGAGTGAGCTGGTGAGAAGTGGAAGTGATTGTTCTCTGCGATCACATGGGAAAGGCCGCGATTGCGTGAGTTGGCAAAGCAGTGCTTCGCGATCGTAGTAGGTTGTTCTGCGATCGCGTAACGTTAATATGAGGGGCAATCCATTTTGTGCTTCACAATCGCAAGGTAATTTCCGCGATCGCGATGAAGGAAATGTCTGGGCAAAATGTTTAAGTTCAAAAACGAGGGTTTTGCTCCATAATTTCAAAATTCATTAGAGAGCTCAGGAGAAGGCGATTTTCGTGGCGAATTTCAGAGGAGTGATTGGCGCAAGTGTTCTTCACTCAAATTTGGTTAAATTCCATGATTATGTCTTGATTTTTATCATTTAATTTGAGAATTTGGGATAAAAATTGGGAAAAATGGAAGAAAATTTGGAGAGTTGCTTTTGGGTTTTTGGATGGCCATTTGATGTCGGATTTTGGTGAATTTGATATGGGTGGACTCGTGAGCGAATGTGATTTCTAGTTTTGTGCTTTTTATCGGATTCCGAGACGTGGGCCCGAGGACCAGGTTCGAGCAAATTCGAAATTTTTTATCTTAATTTGATAATTATCATATATGTTTCATTGCTTTAGCGTATATTGATGATAATATACTGATTTTGGTAAAGTTGGAGCATTTGGAGGTCGAATCGAGAGGCAAAGGCATCGCGGGCTAGAGTTTTGGCTTGGTTTGAGGTAAGTAACGCTTCCAAACTTGGTTCTGAGGGTTCGAAACCCCGAACTATATGTTCTATGATTACTATTGAGGTGACGCAAATGCCAAGTGATTGGTGATAACTAGGGATTCTAGTCTAGTTTAAGCTTTTTTTTCTTGAGTTTTGGACTAAAATGTGTACAAGTATTCTCCAAAAGCTAACTTGTTGGCTTGTTTGTAGTGTTTGGTCAAAAGGGGATAAGGATGTCATAACCAGCTCAAAAAAGGAGTGAAACCTGCACAAGTTCAAAATCAAGTCAAAGCAGTGCTACCGCGGAAAATCCACCGCGAACGCAGAAGACCCACCACGACCTCGGTCCTTTTATCGCGGTCTGCGGTGTCAAGGATTCAGAGAGTTGTCCCTTTTTGAATTCAAGCTATCGCGGTCTGCGGTGATTTTATGTGACCACAATACCCCTACCGCAACAGCGGTCCTTTTACCGTGGTCCACAGAGCAGAGATTCAAAGAGTTTGGAGTCTGAGCTAAAGCTAAAGATCGTGGTCCGCGGTTGATTTACCACGGCCGCGGTAGCCTCATCGCTGTAGTGCTCCATTTTTTGTTGTCAACGGTACCTCCGCCAGGGGCATTTTTGTCCGGAAAATTTGGCTGTGCATAAATACTACTTTTACAGATTTTTAGGCCATCTTACGTTAGTTGAGCACGTGAAGCGCCATTTTTTCTATTTTGAGTAATTTTGTAGCTTACTTAGCAATTAAACTTAGTTTCTTATCTTGTAATTACAATTTATGGATTATTATTCATTTCAATCTATGATTTCTTCTTCAATTATGAGTAGCTAAACCCATTAGCTAGGGTTGTGGCTCAACCCTAGTGTAGTTATTTAATGAGTCTTTTATTTTAGGGCTTAGATATTTATAGGTGACAGTTATTTGGCGTGATTTATGCTTTCTATGTTGAATTAGTGGTTGCAAATACTAATTTGTGCCTTTTTGACTTAGGCTCTTCTTGATAAAGAGAGACTAAGTCTAGGAATTTCAGGTCAACAAGGAATTGGGGTGTATTCAAGAGATTGATAGCCCCAATTAAAGGGTTAAACCTAGAGATAGTAATACCCGACTTGAGCCAACATTGCTTGCACAAATTGAACACCCAATTGGGCTTGAGAAAGCCAATTAGGGCAAAGTCACTCTTACTACCGAGAGGTGTAGAGTGAGTAACTTTGTTCATTGGCTATATCACAATCCCAACTATAACATTATTGCCCTAAGTTCTAGATCCCGTTAGATACTCACCTAGGAGTAAGTCACTTCCCTAGTGCCTCTTTATCCATTTAGAAAACCCTAGAAACATATCTACTTAGTTTAATTTCGTGCATCATTAGTATAAAATTAGAAGTAACAAACAAACAAGAATGATTAGAAGTGTAATCAAGAGCACTACACATTGCTAGATTAGATAGGAATCCAACTCCAAACATTGTATTAGCTCCATGTGGATTCGATCCCGACCTTCTTGGGTAAAAGTTGCATCGAACACTCTTGCCACTCTATAGAGGTGTAGGGTTGGACCCGATCACTTTTTGGCGCCGTTGTCGAGGAGCTAATGGTTTTGGCTATATATCTAAATAGTTTTGTGCATTGTTTTTCTTTCCTTCTGTGATACTAATTTGTGTGTGTCGCCAATTCAGGTACAAAATGGCGAACAATAACAATGACCCTCTTGGAAATTCTATTGTAGGGGAGGAGGTAGATGACAATATTGATGATGAGGTATCTATAGTCCCTCAAGCTCAAAGGAGAGGCCGCCAGACCAATGATAATTCTCCAGACCCTCCCCCGCCACCTCCAAGAGCGGCTCCTCGAGTGCTTCCAAATACTATTGTGCCTGCAACATTTCAAAAATAACATGAAGACTAACTTCATGTTCTTCCCGGGTTGGGGTTCTTTGGGCTTCCTGTTAGTCGCGTGCCGTATGCTCCTATCGGTGTGTGAGGTTTCGTCGACCTGTTGTGCGTCCTGTGAATCCGCATCTGCTAGAATCGGTCCGAGCACGTTATTGGGATTATGTGTTGGCACGTCGACAGCTGGAACAGCCACACCATTTTCTCCGTGATTTTCAAGGTAGTCGTTCTCAACCCTGTTTACCGAGCCAGACATTTCGACCTGAAATCAAGAGATCTTGGACAAGAAAAAGTGTGAAAGATAACTTGCGTTTTTGTAATGAAATCAGCAAGAAAATAATCACTATTATTTTTAGCCCCACGGTGGGCGCCAAACTGTTTACCGTGAAAATGGTAACAACAATTAAATTTGTAAATGGGATTCTAAAAATACATGATCTATTTTTATGCTAGTTGTTAGAGCATTTGATGTTGAGAGTATGAATTTTAACGAAGTGATACGAGCTAAAATGTGGCAGTAATCAAACCCAGGGGCTTGTCGCCCAAGCCTCGGACTGGTCGATGAAGAAACCTTAGGGTCGATATCCGGCTCGAGCTTGAGCTATTGGGGGTAGTAGGGAATGGGATAACATTTAAGGTATGATCAAACAAGGCTATTTGTGGCCTATACCAAGCAATAAATTAAGAACAAGTATGAAACTAATAAATGCTAAGAGTGGCCTCGAGCTAGTAAGAACGAGCAAGTTAGAGAGAAGAAAGAGATATATATATATATATATTATTGATCTTGTGGAGAATAATTGGAGCAACATCTGCCCTTTACAAAGTAGTGTGGGTTCCCCTTATATAGGAGGGGAATCCAGTTATAGTACAACATACATTAATTGTAAAGTATGGAGATGGGACGGTTAGACGTGACGCTTCGACATAAGCTCTGGATAGGCCGGCTCTGTTAGACTGAGCCGCATGACTTGGGATTTTCCCCCTTTGTTCTAGCCTCGGTCTTCATCTTCTTTGAGTAGGGCCTTGACGAGCCCCGAGGGAGGGGACTTGGTCGCAACTCCACGTCCTTGGGGTCTCAAGGTATTCTTCCGAAGTGGCTTGATAGCAAAAAATTAAGTCCTCTGATTTCTCCGCATACAAATATACTCTTGATTTACCTGTTTGAGACTTCAAGTTGGTCACTCGCCCGAGGATGATAAATAGTAGAAACTTTGTGATTGATACCATACTTTGCAAGCAAAGTGTTAAAAGCTCTATTATAAAAATGAGAGCCCTCATCACTTATGATTGCACGAGGAGTGCCAAACCTTGTAAAAATGTTCTTCTTGAGAAATGCAACAACACTCCGGGCCCCATTGTTGGGTAAGCCATGGCTTCAACCCACTTTGAAACATAGTCAACTGCCACAAGAATGTATGTGTTCTCACATGATCTAACAACGGGCCCATAAAATTAATTCCCCATACATCAAAAGTATCAACTTCAAGAATGGTATTGAGAGGCATCTCATCTTTCTTCGAAATTCCACCCGCTTTTTGACATTCGTCACATCTCTTCACAAGTTCACTTGCATCTTTGTATAAAGTTGTCCAATAAAACCCGCAAATAAGAACTTTTGAAGCTGTCCTTGCCCCGCCATGATATCCACCATAGGGAGAGGAATGACAAGCCTCTAAGATACTCAATTGCTCCTCCTCCGGGACACACCTTCGGATCACACCATCCGTGCAAATCTTGAACAAGTACGGCTCATCCCAATAGAAATCCAAACTATCCTGTTTGAGCTTCTTCCTTTGGTTAGAAGAGAGCTCACACGGGATTATACCAACCACAAGAAAATTAGCAACATCCGCAAACCATTGCATACCATTTACTGACACCGAAAGGAGTTGCTTATCGGGAAATGAATCATTGATCTCTAGGCCATCACGAGGCTTCCCCTCATCCTCCAAGCGGGACAAGTGGTCCTCCACTTGGTTTTCATTACACTTCCGGTCCACAATCTCTATATCAAACTCTTGAAGTAACAAGACCCATTGCATCAGTCTAGCTTAGGAATCCTTTTTGGTCATCAAGTACCGGAGTGCAGCATGATCGGTGTGAACTATGACCTTGGCACCCATGAGATGCGGCCTAAATTGATCCATCGCGAACACAATAGCCAAAAGCTCTTTCTTAGTCACCGTGTAGTTCACTTGAGCATCATTCATTGTCTTGCTCACATTGTACACCGGATGAAACATTTTTTTAACTCTTTGACCCAAAACTACCCCAACCACAACATCGATCGCATCACACATGAGCTCAAAAGGCAAGGTCCAATTGGGTGCGGTGATAATAGGTGTGATGGTCAACTTGTGCTTGAGAAGTTCAAAGGCTTTCATAAATCTCTCATCAAACACGAACTTGGCATCTTTTTCCAATAACTTGCATAAGGGGTTCACTACCTTCGAAAAGTCTTTGATAAATCTCTGGTAAAACCCCGCATGCCCAAGAAAACTTCTAACTCCCTTGATAGAGGTAGGGGAGGGAGCCTTGATATCACAACAATTTTTTCTTTATCCACCTCTATACCATGCTTTGAAACTTTATGCCCAAGAACTATGTCCTCCTCAACCATGAAGTGGCATTTCTCCCAGTTAAGAACAAGATTGGTTTCTTCACAATGGGCCAACACTCTATCAAGATTTTTCAAACATTCATCTTTCGAAAACAGCCTCTCTACCCCTTTGGGGTAGGGGTAAGGTCTGTGTACAAACTACCCTCCCCAGACCCCACTTGTGGGATTTTCCTAGGTTGTTGTTGTTGTTGTTGTTGTCATCTAACAAATCACCCACAACACTAAAGTCTTCCATGAACACCTCCAAAATATCTTCCACCATATCGGTGAAAATGGCCATCATACACCGCTGGAATGTAGCCGGTGCATTACACAACCCAAAAGGCATCCTAGAAAAGGCAAAGGTTCCATATGGACAAGTGAATGTGGTCTTCTCCTGATCTTCCAGAGCAATCAAGATTTGCTTGTATCCAGAATACTCATCCAAAAAGCAGTAGAAGGCACGCCCAACAAGTCGATCTAACATTTGATCAAGAAAAGGCAATGGAAAGTGATCATTGCGGGTCACTTTATTCAACTTACGGTAGTCCATACATACCCTCCACCCGGTGACGGTCCTGGTAGGAATCAACACATTTTGTGAATTTGCAACCACGGTCATGCCACCCTTCTTCGGCACACATTGCACCGGCGAAGCCCAAGAGCTATTAGAGATGGGGTACACAACCCCGGCATCCAACCACTTGATCACCTCCTTTTTCACAACTTCTTGCATTGCCTCGTTCAACCTCTTTTGATGTTATAAGGAGGGCTTTGCATCATCTTCCAGAATAATCTTGTGCATACAGAATGCAGGGCTTATCCCTTGAATATCAGCTAAAGTCCATCCAATTTCCTTCTTCCGCTTTTGAAGCACCGCGAATGTGGCATCAGCCTGTATATTAGTAAGATAAGAGGAAAGAATAACTGGCAAAGTTGAACTATGGCCTAAGAACTCATACCTAAGGTGTGGAGGCAACGACTTCAACTCCAACACCGGAGGTTCCTCGATTGAAGGTTTTATTGGAGGAGTCTTCCTATTTTCAAGATCCAAAGAGAGTTTTGTAGGCTCATAAGAGTAAGAGCCCATTCCATGTAAAGCATTCACGTATTCCACTCGGCCTTCATCCTCATTTACATCAAGATTCAACAATACTGCCTCTAGAGGGTCCTTCACATTGATCATTGCACTAGTATCATCAACTATCAATGTCGTGACAAGGTCCACAAAAGAGCACACCTCAGAACTGTTGGCCTGCTTCATTGACTTGCACACATGAAAGACCACTTTCTCATGACCCACCCGGAAGGTGAGTTCCCCTGCTTCCACATCAACTAAGTCCTTTCCAGTAGCAAGGAAAGGTCTTCACAACATGATTGGAACTTTATAATCTACCTCACAATCCAAGATCACAAAATCAGCGGGCTAGATAAATTTGTCCACCCGGACAAGAACATCATCAATAATACCCAATGATCTCTTCATAGTTCTATCCGCCATTTGCAATCTCATGGAAGTCGGCCTCGGTTACCCAATACCCAAAGTCTTGAAAACTGAGTAGGGCATCAAGTTGATACTTGCCCCCAAATCACATAGAACTTTAGCAAAGTCCGCACTCTCAATGGTGCAAGGAATGGTGAAAGCACCGGGATCTTCTAGCTTCGTGGCCATTGAGTGTACTATTGCACTCACTTGGCGGGTCATCTTGATAGTTTCACAATCCATGGATATTTTATTTGTCACCAAGTCCTTCATGAATTTAGCATAGCCTGACATTTGTTCTAGAGCCTCAACCAAAGGCACATTAATGGATAAGCTCTTCATCATGTGAATAAACTTTTTAAAGTGATTCTCATTTTTCTTCTTCGCGAGCCTTTGAGGATAAGGTGGAGGTGGCCTTGGCAAAGGAGCCTTGGATTTAGGCACAACCGCTTCTGGCATGTCTATTACGTGTTCCCTAGACGGGTTCACGTCATTATAAGTCTCCACCTCGGCATCTTGAATATCAATCCTCACTTCTTCATTCACGTTGTCATCATTCACATTTTCAACCACCAAAGGAATCTCATCTTCTTGCAACTCAACTTCTTCACTCAAATTTTGTTTTTGTTTGGAGGCATTCACATCACTGCCCTGTCCACTCCTTGTAGTTACCGCCATAACATGATTGTACCCACCCTTCAGGTTAACTACCGTTTCACTTGGTAGATCCCCCTTAGGGCGAGTATTTAAGGATTGTGAGATTTGGCCTAATTGAACCTCCAAATTTTTGATTGAAGTATTGTGGGAAGCTAACTGAGTATCAGAGTCCGCATTCGTTTTCATCAAATTTTCAAACATCATTTCAATTCTCCCCATTTCATTGTTGGAAGAACTAGGACCTTGGGATGGAAATGGGGGTGGATTGTTCGGTTGTTGATACATTGGGGGCCTTTGAAAGCCTTGCCCCCGATTTCCTTGATTGTCATTATTACAACCTCCCTGATTGTTGTTACCCCCCCATTTATTGTTGTTGTCATTCCAATTACCCTGATTGTTCTGATTTCCCCAATTGGAATTTTGGTTGTTGTTCCCCCAATTACTTTTCCCTTATTGTTGTTGATTGCCCCAATTTCCTTGGGGTCTCCATTGTTGTTGGTTGGTAGAATTGCCCCTTTGGACATGATAATTGCTCACATATTGTACTTCTTCATTCTGTCCATCATAACCATCATCTTGGAATCCACCATAATCATTGTCAATTTGATCTGAAGTCTCTTGGTTTTGTTGACCTCATTGTCTTCTTTTGTTCACTATCATGTTGACACCCTCCATAGGATTTACTTGGCACAGATTTTGAACCTATTGTAACTGTGCCTTTGCTAGCTGGTTCATTGTTGTTGTCAGCTCTGCTATAGTCTGCCCATGATCATGTAGCTCTTTGTGCAAGTGAGTGACCGTGGGGTCACCCTGGGGCACATTGGCTCTACTTTGCCAAGTGGAGGACGTGTCAGTCATCTCGTCAAGAATGTCACAAGCCTCATCATAAGACAGCTTCATGAAATTACCCCCAGCAAGTTGGTTCACTATACACTGATTTGTTGTGTTAATGCCCCGGTAGAAAATCTGTTGGATTATTGTCTCAGTCATATCATTGTTGGGACATTCCTTTACCATGGTTCTATATCTCTCCCAAATCTCATGTAACGGTTCGGTGGGCTCCTGTTTGAAAGCTAAGATCTCATCTGCCATGTGCCCTGGTGTGAAAAACTTTGCAATGAATTTATCCGCTAAATGATCCCAAGTAGTGATGGAATGGTTGGGAAGTCGCTCAAGCTAATCCAATGCGTTCCCTCTAAGTGAGAAAGGGAATAGTCTCAATCGAAGTGAATACTCGGACACATTAGGTTGCTTGCTCCCCCAACAGGTATCTATAAAACCCTTGAGATGTTTGTAAGCATTCTGATTGGTAGCGCTCATGAAATACACACGCTTCTCCAGCAATGTCAGTATCACATTGGTAATTTGAAAATTGCCCGCCCGGATCCGGGGTGGGACAATTGCACTAGCATATCCTTGGTTGAGAAGCACTCGAGGAGCCACTCTTGGAGGTGGCGGGGAGGGTCTGGAATATTATCATTGGCCTAGCGGCCTCTCCTTTGTCCTTGAGGCACAATTGGAACCTCTTCATCAATATTGTCATCTACCTCCTTCCCGGCGGAAGATCTCCAAGAGGTGCGTTGTTTTGCTGCCATTTTGTACCTAAAGTTGTGACACACACAAATTAGTAACACAGAAGAAAAGAAGAACAATACACAAAACTATTTAGATAGATAGGCAAAACTGTTAGCTCCCCGACAATGGCGCCAAAAAGTGATCGGAGCCAACCCTCCACTACTATAAAGTAGCGAGAGTGGTCGAAGTAGTCTAACCCGAGATGGTCGGGATCGATTTCCACAGGGAGCTAAAAATGGGAATTGGGTTTCTATCTAAATTAGAGATGTGTAATTGCTCTTAATTGCTCTTCCGAACATAATTGGTCATTTGATTACTTCTAATATTATGCTAATAAGATGCTAAATTAAGCTAAGTTAAGCTAAGAGTAAGATACTTGAAAGGTTGTCTAAATAGTTAAGAAGGCACTAGGGAAGTGACTTTATCCTAAGTGGATACTTGACAGGTTCTTGAGTCTAAGGCAAGGTTGTCATGTTGGGAATTATGATATAACCAATGCACTAAACTTCTCACTCTATACCTCTCGGTAGTTTGAGTGATTTTCCCCTAATTGACTTTCTCAAGACCAATTGGGTATGCTAATTTGTGCAAGCAATTTAGGTTCAAGTCGGGTATTACTATCTCTAGGTTTAACCATTTAATTAGGGCTATCAATCTCTTGAATACACCACAATTTCTTGTTGGACTAATTTTCCTAGACTCAAGTTCTCTTTCTCAAGAAAAAACCAAGTCAAATAGGCACAAATTAGTGTTTGCAACCACTAATTCAACATGAAAAAACACAAATTAGTCCAAATATCAAACACCCATAGACATTCAAGCCTTAAAACTCAAGACCCATCAAATACCCACACTAGGGTTGAGCCACAACCCTAACTAATGGGTCTAGCTACTCATAATAATAGAAGAAAACTGAGAAATAGGTGAAGAAAAACCCATAAAATCCAATTACAAGCTAATACTTAAAGATTCAATGATAAAACTACTCTAAAATTACTCAAAATGGTTAAGAACTACTGTTCACGAGCGCAGCTGAAAGTTAGAATACAACTGATGACCTAAAAATGGAAAAAGAAAGTATTTATACTAGGCCGAATTTTCTGGACAAAAATACCCCTGCGGGGATACGGCAGACCGCAAGAAATGGAGTGCAGCCGCAGAAAGGCTTTTGTCTTCAAATAACTGCTCTCTGAACTTGGCCACCGCGGACAACATAAAATGCACTGCGGCCGCGATGGCTTCTATTGCGGTCCACATAAAAAGGATTGCGAACCAAATTGGCATTGATTCCCCAAAGTGGAAACTCTCTGAACTCTGTCTTTGCGGACCGCACAATATCGAGTGTGGCTGCGGTGAGGTCATTGCGGTCCGCATAAAATGTTTTGCGGCCGCAATGCTTGAGTTTTCAAAATTTGCACTCTCTAAATCTATTCACTACGGACCGCACCAAATGGAATGCGGCCGCAGTGGACCTATTGCATTGTGTTTGGACTTGTTCTTGGTACTTGTGCATGTTTCACTCCTTTTTGAGCTGGTTTTGACTAGTTATCACCTTTTTGACAAAACCCTGCAAACAAGTACAACATGTAAGCCTTTGGGACTATTTTGTACACATTTTTAATCAAAACTCAAGTAAAAAGGAGTGTAAAATGAACCATAATCCCTAGTTATCAAGTAGCTCGGACTTAAGCTTGTCAAAGGCCTACGAAAAAGGAGCTCAATATGGAAACAAAAATGTAAAATCAAAAGACCAACAAAGTAAACCAAAGCTCACCATAGAACAAAGCCACTAAGCCTCCTCGAAGGTTGAGTGTGCATCTACTGGCCTGGGCTCACCTGCCCCAGTTGAACCAATCTTGGTGGGGACATGATCGCTCGAGACCACACTCAATTGAGGCTGCCCCTGGCCTCGAACATCTCTCGAAGTACCTTGAGGAGAAAAGAAGACGGCGGTAGAAAATCCTTGTCCCTCGAAGTACCTTCGATAGGAAACGAAAATGGCGGCATAAAATCCTTGTCCCTTGAAGTACCTTCAATGGGAAAAGAAGACGGCGGCAAAGGAGGAGTCATTTATATAAGGCCAGAAGCCTCAAGTGCTGCACGTTCAGCCGAGACATCTTCTTTAGGCCTCAAGTCCTTCCATTTCTTATTATTCCTCGGTCCCAAAGCCGACAATTCTTCCTCCTCTCCAATAGGGCACGATCTCATCTCAGAAAATTCCCCAATGCCTGCGATGACGGAGTTAGTACACATAAAAGAAAGTACCTTTAAAAGAAAGCAAACCACACAACACGTACAGGGGTGTTTTGCCTCCCATATACCCTTGGACAGATCTCGCCACTTACGCTCATCATAGATCAAGCGGGATGCCAGCTTCCAAGCCCAATCCATTATGTCGGGGACCTCGTATGGCATCCACGGGAATGCCACAAAAAAGAAAAGGAAAGTGTCTTTACAGAATTCATCTCCACCATGAGCAAAAATGATAAAAACACAAGTGTACCACGTACGTGTTATATTCCATTTCTGAGGAAATGGCAAGAACTCCACGGGGATAATATCGACAATCCTTACTCGGACGAATTGATTCATCCACCATCGGTCCCCATCTTCTTCATCATCGACAACAAAGGACCTAGTGGATCGACTTAGCAGAGTTATTAGACCTCGGTGATGAAAGGGTCGATACAGCCTAATGAGATGGCTAAGGGTGAACTCAAGCCCGACTTCCTCTGTGAAGAACCTCATCATCAATACTACCCTCTAAAACGACGGGTGAACCTGTGCTAGGGTAGCCCGATATCTTTGCTAGAAGTCGAGCACAACTCTATCAAGAGGGCCCAACGTAAAAGGGTATGTGTATATGTTCAGAAACCCCTCTACATGAGGCATGATGCTCTCTTCCAGGGAAGGTACCTACAATGCCACCTCTTCTCCCCATCTGCAGTCTCTCCTTACTAACTCGAGGTGTCCCTCTCCTATTTATGAAATGAACCTTGATGCATACTCCTAATAGCCCTGAACATTGGGAGGCCTATCTAACGTAAAGTCCCTATTCGAGATAAAGCCTCTCAGGGTTAGCTCACCGGATGCCGGCAGCATACCATCAACCGAGCGGGAGGCGGAGGCGAAACTCTCCTCTTCTGGGTGAACAGGTTTGGGCGTGGCAGCCATAACTGTGGTGGAACAAGATAAGGGAAATGACGACTTAGGCGAAAGCTTCGAATTAAAGATGTGAAAGAGCTGAAGCAAGGAAGAAGAACTCTATGAAAAGGGATATCGGCTCAAAATAACGGAATCTTCAAAAGGGAAGGAAACAAACTAATATATAGAGCAAGCAGCGACTGTTTGCCTACTTTAATGGCCAATTAATTCCGACTAGACGATTATCACTTTCAGGGAGGTATACCGGCGGGATCACCTTGATCATTTCATGAACATATCATATAATTAACGTTGTCGTACAACATTTGAGGGGTCAAATACCCCCGCATCAACCTAGCCTCGAGATGGTACCCGATCTCGAGGATCTCTGTTACTATAACAATGGGCTCTAAGAAGCTACCAGCATAAACCTAGCCCTGAGATGGTACCCGATCTGAGGATCTTTCTAGGTCCAAGTAAGTTCCCGATCGAGGGTTATTAATAAAGCTTCAGGGCTATTTTCGCCTTCAGATCAATCTAAATGCTCTCTTGACTACTTTAGCCCAGGGGCCATCCGCGTTCAAGCATATCCTCATTCAGGGTCTATCTACGATGCCTTAGGACTGTCTTCATTTTTCAAAGCAAGTTTTCGAGGCCGCCCGAGTTTAGGTAAACTCTCACTCAGAGCCTATTTGAAAAAACTCGAGGGTTGTCTTTTTTTTAGGTGACCAAGAAACTTCGTCCCTCGAGGACTATCAACGGGGCCTAAAAGGGGTAAGTTTTGTTCTAAAATTCGAGGCCCCACTCTCACTCGATTAGAAGTGAGAGGTTCCAGTGGCCTAAGTTTGTATCAAGTCAATCCGGACTTAGTCCAAGGAATGGCAAAGGGTTTCAGGGAATATCATATTAATCAATCAAGAACCAAGGGAATACCTATGCCCGGGTCCGGTATACGGACCGATCGGTAAAGTCACATGCTCATAGTCTTTACAAATGCAGACAAAGGAAATCCAGCACAAATCAAAGACAAATTGAAGAAACATTTTTTATTAATAAACGATGATTACAAAAGCCCACGAGGGGTCCTTACATAGAAACAAAGAGCAAAAAATAATAGCTAAAGGTCTAATCTACTCTCTGAGGCACATCCTGGAAAGACATCTACGAGAACCGTTTCCTTGGGATCCCCATTTTGATCTTCCAAACGACATCTTCGAGAATCTCCTTCGAAGCAGAATAAGATGAGGAAGAGGTTGTAGCCTATCAAAGAGCAAAAGCTTTCAACAGGCGGGGAAAATTATGGCTTGGTGAAAAATTTGGTGAGTATGGGTATCTCCAACACTACTATTGGGAAGCCACTTCTTGAGACATTGCACTGGTGTGGGATGTAAAAGTTAGTAAATGGCACCACCTCACTCCATGGAAAGCAAAAGAAGTGAAGCGCCACACCAGGTTGAAGTTAAGGGAGATGAGCAGCATTTCATGGTCCACATATCCTCTAATACGGGGATAATTCGAAGCCCCCCTCTCATTACTTCGGACCAACAACTAACACAACAAACTAGTACGATCCCATTCAGTGGGGAAAAACTCCAAAGAGTAGCCATGGCATAACTGGCAAAACCGGTGTCGTGTGACCTTACGGTCACAGGTTTGAACTATGGAAGTTAGAGTTTGGATGAGGATGAAAAGAAGAAAAGGGTTAAAGGATGTTGACGGCTGTTGAAGAATAGCTGGGTGGAATTTTGGTTCAAGTAACCTTCCATTTATAGAAAGGCAGTACCATAACTGACGGCGCAATTAGTGCCTTTGGGAAACGTATCGACAGGCACAATCAATGCTTTTCGGGAAATGGATCGGCAGTGATATTATTACTTTTGCGAAAATAAACCGGCGATACATTGAACGCTTCTGGAAAAATGAACTGATGGGACATCTCAGTTATTATAAAAGCTTACGTCATAAGCATGATATCATCATGAGAGGCTCGAGGAGATCAATGTCAAAATTGTTTCTAATCATTTCAATCTAAGAAACACGGGGACTATCTATATATGGCTAAAATTGAAGAGCCCGATTTTATGATCGTTATTACATCCCATAACTCGTCTTTAGAAGGCTCGAGGCCCAATTCGAGGCTTGACCTTGAGGATTCCCTATGCTCTACCTCGGGGCAGAGCAAATCGGCGGCTATGATAAATAAGTGGGCGACTCACAAGTCATGTGGTTGAAGCTGACCAAGTCCATAAGAATAGTACAAGCCCGTACCGTGGCATTAAATGGTTGTACCAGCCATATATATTTGTAATAAATGTATATGTACTATGTTGGGATTCCCTCCTCCTATATAAATGGGACCTTTGTTATTTTTTGCTCACATGATATTACACACAACATTCAATACAAGAACATTCTCTTCTCTCTAACTTAAACATATTCTCCTTTGATTCTATTACTTGCATTTATTGCATACATTTATTGTGTTTCATTAATTGTTCTTCATTTATAACCCATTATTGATAGTAAAGAGCTGTTATCAAAGCTCTTAGAATTGTTAGTCCTTTATCGACTGTCCACAACCTAACGCCTGGCTCGACCCCGAGGCCCCGTATATCCTGGTTCGAGGCCCCGATTCTCAGTCACTCGGTTTGTGCATCACACTGCCTTCAAGCTCTTATCCTATTTTCTAGTCTCACACTTAGCATTCATTGCCTAACAACTAGCATAAAAATAAATCATGTATTTTTAGAACCACAAAATCAAATCAAATCTAATTATAATTACCATTTTCAAGGTAAACAGTAGTATTTTTTCCAACACTTGAATCTTGTTTATGGGAATATTCATATTTAAAGTGTGGATTAAATATCTGGTTGTGCTTATGTATTGAACGATTTTTATTTATAATGAAGTGAGTTATTGTTTCTTTAATTATTTTTATTTTTTAATGTTTCCAAAGGGAATAGCTAACCCTAGGACTCGCCCATTTACTTCGAGTTAATTTTGGTAAAGTTAATTTGGGGTGGGAAAGATTAGTTAACAAGAAGTTGAAGTTTTAACCCTCATTTTATAGATTCTACCTAGGGATAGGATTGAACTACTTGTAGTCATATTCGGGTGTGCTTAATCTCTTAATTGTTTTAGGGATAATTCAATTAGGAAGTTTTGTTAGTCTTCGGAATAAGATAATATAGAATTATTACCCGAGGTTAATTAACATAAACTCGCTCATATATGTAAAATCGTGAAATAGATTGGATCATTACTTGAGTGTAATTTCTTGTGTACCCATACTTGTAGCCATTGATCATTTTACTTGCTTTCTAGGTTAGTTTACATTTTTTCATTTAATTATAAATATTTTCAAAAAAAATTCTAAGTGTTTGGCTTAGAATAATAAGTGATAATTCTCTTACATGCCTAATCACCTATATATTGTTCTCTGTGGGATTCGACACCGACTCATAGTTGGGTAAATTATATTGCATGCGATCGTATCCATTTTCTTTTTAGTTGTGGATTTGGACGTCATCAACAATCAGAGAGCGTTAGTATGATGACTCCCATCTGCTTGTCCTTAGGGATACGGTTCAGCTTGGCGATGCCAAGGAGGGTTACTATTGGGGATGACGGTATGTTGCAGATGCAGGGCTGGTTATGTGTGCCCAATGTGGATGGTTTATGTAAGTTAATTCTTCAGAAGGCCCACAGTTTATGGTACTACATTCATCCAGGTGCTACTAAGATGTATCAAGACTTGAGGCAGCACTATTGGTGGAGGAGGATGAGGAAGGACATAGTGGAGTATGTAGCTTGATGCCTAAATTGTCAGCAAGTGAAGTATGAGCATCAGCGACTAGGTGGTTTGCTTCAGCGGCTTGAGATTCCTGAGTGGAAATAGGAGCGTGTCACCTTGGACTTTGTTATTGGTCTCCCACGAACTTAGAGGAAGTTTGATGCAGCATGGGTGATTGTGGACAAGTTGACCAAGTTGGCTCATTTCATTCCGGTAATAACTACCTATTCTTCATAGCAGTTGGCTCAGGTTTATATTCGCGAGATTGTCTGACTTCATGGCGTACCAATATCTATCATCTTTGATTGGGTTACACAGTTCATGTCACATTTCTAGAAGACTGTACCGCATGAGCTACTCATACAGCTTGAGTTCAGTACAACATTTCACCCTCAGATGGACGGACAGTCCGAGCACACTATTCAGATATTGGAGGATATAATTTGTGCCCGTGTTATGGATTTTGGGGGTGCTTGGGATCAGTTTTTACCACTTGCATAGTTTGCCTACAACAAGAGCTACTAGTCGACTATCCAGATGGCCCCGTATGAGGCTCTATATGGGAGATGGTGTCGTTCTACAGTTGGATGGTTTAAGCAGGGAGAGGCTAAGTTATTAGGCACGAATCTGGTTCAAGATGCTTTGGAGAAGGTCAAGATGATCCAGGATCAGCTTTTTACAGCCCAGTCTAGACAAAAGAGTTATGCGGATCGGAAGGTTCGCGATATTTCATGTTACACCCCATGTTTTCGTACGCGAGAGTCAATCAATGTAAGATCAAAAATGGGATTATATTTGAAAGTACATAAAGTAAGGTAATCATGTTACCTTGGAGGCTGCAAATGTTTAAGATCATGGATAACAAGTACCAAGAGGGTTGAAAGGCTTAGAAGCGATACAAATTGAAGAAAATAAGTTTTGTCGAATGTTGACAAGTTGGGAATGTTATAATATGTATTTTTGGGGCGATACTAGGGTTCTTAATATGACAAGGATATTATGTTATGAGTTATTTTAGTCTTACGATAGTTGGGTATTATGTTTTGTAGTCAAGCGAGTTGTAGAACACAAGTTGGCAAAGGCCATCACAAGTTACATTCATAAATGTGTTGAAACTTAGGTCAACTTTAGCTGGGCTTTTCTCAAAATATGCTTGGAATTATAGGGAGATACACCTACAAGATTGAAGATCTTTGAGTCTAGTTTCTAGCGCATTAAACCGTTCATCAATACAATATAGGAGTAGGGAGATATTTGCATTTTTTCAAGACTGCGCAAGCAGCTCTCAATGGAACCCACTTAGGTGGTGGTCGACCTACTTCACTTTAAAAATGATTTGGACGACCTTTATTTCTCATTTTTCGACCAAACATTGTCGCTACACTCCGCCTAATCCTCCTAAATAGATACCATAAGGGTTTTAAATGATTACACCATATTTCAACATCAAAAGTTTGTTCTAGTGAAGAACCACACCTCTCCGAAGTTGTGTTGTCATTGACAATAATTGTGGGCTGTGTTTAGCTGAAACTTTTAGTTTTTGATACCAACTAAGGTGAGTATAATAGCCTAATAATTGTACTTAAGCTTTCTTTTATGTTGTTAAAGTTGTTAGGATGATAAACAACAAGATAATACTTGAATTGGTCTGAGATGTTGTTCTTGATGGATTGATTTGAAAGTTGCACTTATGGACTTTAAGTGGCTGGAAATTATGGAAAATAAGTTGGATATGATATTTTTAGTATGATTATTCACCCATGAAAAATTTGTTTATTGCAAAATTTTTGTTTACATGTCAATCTTGTTGAGGAAATTGGTAACTAGAAAAGAAATGGCTATAAAGCACTTGGAAGTTGTCCACGGTAATACTATTTTGTGTTAGTCTATTTCGGGGAAATTTGAAATTGAGTACAAGGTTGGAAATCATTTAAACGATATTGGTTATTCTACTATATATATTACTAAGTTCAAGAATGAATGATAATAGGGTTGAAGGGTGCTAAAGGGATTCAATCTGAGCTTGCCGCTCGTCGTGATATGTTGATGACTTGTTAATGAAATATTTTGTACCCTATTGTTGATGTTGTTCTTATTTTATTTCTCTAGTTGTTGTTGTTGGTATATGGTATTGGAGGATGCCCTTGTTACAGGACAGATGTTGCCTAAATTTACATAAATGAGCTACTAGTTTAAGTTGCAGACTTAGCCTTTACTCAGCACTGATTTTGAATCTCCTTATGCTATGGTAGATTGAGTTGAGTTGTTTGAAGAATTTCTTGGAAGGTATTAAGTACTCAATATAGATAAGGAATATTAAGGTTATCCCTTCTTTCCTTTTGGCATGATCCGTATGATACAAATGAAATGACCAACGCAGAACTTTCACAAATGACTCTATTCTTAGAAGTACTAGGGGCGCCTATGTTCTTGATTCCTCATGTGTCCTATACTTATATCATTTATTCATGAGTCTTAGATAATACATAAGTTGATAAAGTTTATTTCACGATATTAACTGAATGCATATTGATCTTATGACATTCGAGAAGTCTTATTGACTTACTTCTTATGCATTGCATTCATTTATACATTTATATTAACCCATGACCAGATGGAGTTATATACGCGTATATTATATGTATATGGGGTATGGGTAAAGGTTATGGATTATATATGCACTACCACCTGATCAATTCGTATATGTTGATAATTTCGCCCACGGAGGCAGAGATGATATAATGGGATGCCCTCAGAGGCTTGATGATGTTATGTACGCATATACCTATGGATGATATGACATTTATATGAATATAGATGACATTATAAATGTTTTATGATTCACAGAGCTATTCAGACTTACAGGTTTAGTCCTTTACTCCATATTTCTTTCATGTCTTTTATATATTTTTTTCATGCCTTACATACTGGTACTTTATTCGTACTGACATTCATTTTGCATGGGAATGCTGCGTTTCATGCCCACAGGTCCCGATAGACAGGTTGGCAGACCTCCTAGTAGGCTATTAGTTCAATAGAAGGTGTTGGTACACTCCACTTTCTCTGGAGTACTTATTTGGTCAATATGTTTTGGGCATGTATTGATTGGTATGGTAGGACCCTGTCTCGACCTTTATGACATTTATGTACTCTTTGAGGCTTGTAGACAGATGTCATATATATGAAAGATTGTGTGGCCTTGTCGGCCTATGTTCAGTGTACAAGTGATCATTTTTGTCTTATAGGCATGTATGTCACATGTATAAGTTTGTATTCCATGTTGAGTCTACCTATGTCGAGTATTTCCTTATGTTTTATTCTAGTTATAATATGATGGCCCTTCCGGCCCATTTACCCACGATAGTATGATAAGAAGGATATGTAACGTTGGTACTCGGTTGAGTTAGGCACCAGGTGCCCATCGCGGCCCTTCTGTTTGGGTTGTAACATTTAATTCACGGTTGGAGAGTGATTTTTGCTCCGAATTTCACCCATGAGGTGTGATGAGGTATATTGGACCTTTTGAGATCCTTGAGAGGGTTGGATAGGTGGCCTACAATCTTGCCTTACCATCTAGTTTGTTTGCGGTTCATCCGGTGTTCCATGTCTCTATGTTCCAGAAGTATTATGGCGATCTATCTCATATTCTAGACTTCAGCACAATCCAGTTGGATGGGGATTTGACCTACATTGAGGAGCTCGGGCTATCTTAGACCGGCAGATTCTGATGTTAAGATCAAAGGATATTACTTCGGTGAAGGTTCAATGGAGGGATCATACGGTCATGCAGGAAACCTTGGAGATCGAGCATGACATGCAGAGTCATTATCCTCATCTATTCACCACTTCAGGTATGTCGTTATGTATGTTCGAGGATGAACGTTTGTTTTAAGAGGGGGAGAATATCACGACCCAATCGGTCGTTTTGTGTGATTGCGCCCTGTTATCTATTTTATTGTTTCACATATGTGATTTTATGCTTTTATGACTTGTGGGATTGGTTAGTTTCGTCTCGGGAAGCTTTCAAGTTGATTTGGACCCTTAATTCTAGACTTAGAAGTTAAAATTTAAAAATATTGACCAAACTTTGACTTTTGTGAAAACGACCTCGAAACTATGTTTTTATGACCCTGATAGCTTTGTATAGTGATTTCTTACTTGGGCGTATCCCCAGAATTGATTTTGGAAGTACGTAAGTTGATTTGTGTTGATTTGCCGAAAGTTGACAATTTTAAGTTGAAAAGTCTAACTGTAGGTTAACTTTTAGCTATTGAGCTCAGAATTTTATTTTAGGACTTGGAATAGGTCTGCTATGGTATTTATAACTTGTTTGCAAAATTTAGCATTGATCATAGTTGATTTGATAAGATTCGGATGCTTAGTTGAAATTATAGAAGTCTTGAAAATTTCTTTGAAAATCATGTGTTCTAGAGTTCAATTCGTAGTTGTAGATGTTAATTTTGTGTTTTGATCACACGGTCGAGTTTATATGATGTTTCTATACTTGTGTAGATGTTTGGTTTGGAACCCTGAGGGTTCAGGTGAGTTTCAGATACTTAGTAGAGTGTGGTTGGAATCAAAAAGTGGTTGGTTTCTTCACAGGCCTTAGATCTCGCAATTACGAGGTCTGAGTTCACATTTGCGAACCCAGTGTTCGCATTTGAAAACAAGGCTGGGAAGGAGCTAGTTCGCATTTGTGAACCATTTGGTCGCAATTGTGAAGGTCCAATGTTCGCAATTGCGAACTTTTCATCGCAATTATGATGATAGCAGAGATGGGAAGGTCTTCGCATCTGTGAGTGATTCTTCGTATTTGTAGTGTTCGCAATTGTGTATGGTCATAATTGCAATAACTACCACTTGACTAATAGCTGAGGGACGGGAATTTTGAGTTCATTCTCTCCTTTTTTGAACCCTAGACTCGGTAGGAGGCGATTTGGAGAGAGGATTTTCACCTACAAACCTTGGATATGTGATTCTATTCTATTTCTAATCATATTCCATCAACTTATCTTAGATTTTAACATCAAAATCGTGTGAATCAAAGTAGAAATTTATGAAACTTTGTCAAGTTTTTGAAAACTAAGAAATTGAGTTTTGAGAATCGATTTGGACTCGAATTTAAAATTAATCACATATATGAACAGACGGAATCTACCATTGAATCCGGGTTTCGATCGGGCGAGCCCCGGGTTGACTTTTGTTGACTTTTTGGGAAAAGTGTAAAAATCTTAACTTTACCTATTGAAATTGAATTCTCTAGCATTGTTTCATGTTATTGAGTTGATTTTTGTTAGATTTGAGTTGTGTGGAGGCGGATTGTCAGGGAAAAGCTATTTTCGAGTGCTGAATTAGCCTAATTGAGGTAAGCATCTTGCCTAACTTCGTGGGGGGGGGGACTACCCCTTAGGATTAGTATTGTTTGATTCCATTATGCTATGTTAAATGTGTGTATGCAAGGTGACGAGTGGGTACACAAGTTGTACATAGTATTTGACCGGCTTAGGCTACTTAGACTATTTCCATGCTTAAATAGAAATGCCCTATTATGTTCCAAACTCTCGTAGTCAAATTATCTTTAATTGTATTAGAATATTTTTAATTTCTTTAGTTGACTTGTTTAGTAGTTGTTCTACATTCTACGTGCTATATTGCTTCCATGCTTTAATTGAACTTGTTGTCTCCTTATTGTTACATAAAAATTCTTCATTGTTAATTATCATTGTTGAAGTAATTGTTCATGTTATCTCTTTACTTGTTGATTTTTATTATTTGAGACTAAATATTGAATATTATCTCTTTTACTATGGAGTTGGTTTTATCTAATAGTGTGGTTATACATTATATTCTCTCATTTTCGAGTTATTTGTTGTTGAAATTGTGGAAGTCATTAATACATGGAGGCGATGTTGGTTATTGTTGAACCATCTATCTTGTTTAGTATTTTCGATTCATTGTTGTTGTCGACATTCTCGCATACGTCGTGTTGGAGCCATGGGCTATTGTTTTGGAAACATTGATATTGTTGTTGTTGGCAAGTTGTGATATATGGACACTTGCAGAGCAAATTGTTATTTTGATACGATGTTGACGCGCATGCGGCAGTATAAGTCTTGGTTTGATGTGCATGCGGTGGTATAAGATGGTACTTATGTGCGTGTTTCTTGTAGGGGAACTACAGGAAGCCATGCGGCATCATAAGGTGGGCTAAAGTGCTTGTAGCTATTTCAGGAAAACTGTTTTCAAAACCTATTTTTCAAATGCAAGGCTCACGAGTCGGTATAAGGAAAGATTGTGATTGAAATTGAGAAAAATGAATACAAAGAGGTACCTCAGTTGTAATTCTTTATTATACGAGGCAATACCTCGATTTTGATTTCATTATACACGAGGTGGTACCTCAATGTGATTTTTGTTGTTTATTTCACATTGCAATGTGTTTTGGTGTTTCATTCTTTAATGTTCTATCAGTTGTCGCCATATATGTTGTTTCATTCCTTAATGTTCTATCAATAGTCACTTGTGCATGATAGTCCTTTAGTTGTTCCCTTTATGCTATTTCTATTGTTAATTTTTCCGGTATTAGATTATGATATCATCATGTTCCGTATTAGTTGCTTCTTACTCTCAATTTTATATCAATATTTCACTATATACTATCTTTTTCATATTCTAATAGGTGTCTTGACTTGGCCTCGTCAGTACTCTACTGAGGTTAGGCTTGATACTTACTGGGTACCGTTGTGGTGAACTCATACTATGCTTTTGCACATCTTTTTGTGTAGATCCAGGTACGTCTGCTCGTGCCGGTACATAGAGATTCCTGCTAGCTGTTTATCGGAGACTTCAAGGTATGCATGCCCCACATCGGCAGGCCTCGGAGTCACCTTTCTTTATCCTCATTTACTATTGTATTTATTTTCAGATTGTGATGTAGTAGTTACTATTGTTACACTCTGTAGAACTTATGATTTGATTCCACCGGTTTTGGGATGCGTAGTGTGAGATTCGGTTTCGTAGGGTTTTTATCTATTGTTAAATTATTTTCCGTAATTTTGTTAAATCATATCTGTTTAATTTTCATTATTATTAGGCTTACCTAGTCGTAGAGACTAAGTGCCATCACGACATCCTATGGAGGGATATTTGGGGTCCTGACATAATGCCTCCAAATCTTAAGCGCGTGAATAATAGTTGCTAACTCCAAATCGTGCACTGGGTGTGTTACACCCCATGTTTCCGTACATAAGAGTATGTCATAAGTCAATTAATGTAATCTCAGAAATGAAATCATCTTTGGAAAGTTTACAAATTTAGTTCATCATGTTAACGTGGAGGTTACAAATATTTAAGATCATTGATACCAAGTAGCAAGAGGGTTTGATGGCTTAGAAGCTAAAAAAATTGAAGAAAATAAGTTTCGTCGAAAGTTGACTAGTTGGAATGTTTTACCACGTACTTTTGGGCTAAAACTAGGGTTATTAACATTATAAAGAGATTATAATATGAGTTATTTTAGTCGTATGATAGTTGGTGTTATGTTTTGAAGTCAAGCGAGTTATGGAACAAAAGTTGGAAAAGGTCATCACAAGTTCCATTCATAATTGTGCTGAAAATTAGGTCAAATGTAACTGAACTTTTCTCCCAATATACTTGAAATTCGGGGATGATCTACCTACCAAATTAAATATCTATGAGTATAGTTTCTAAATCATTAAGCCGTTTGTCAATATGATATCGTAGTATAGAGATATTTGCATTTTTGCGAGACTGCGCAGATTGGTAGGTGACAAGTAGGTGCATCACCTACTTGCCAAAATGAGAGGACAAAATTAAAAGCCCCAAAGTCGGCCAAGAGGGGACTTTTAAGGGACTATAAACTCAGTTATTTCACCTATCTTTCAGGCCAAGAAGACATAATTGAACCCCTGCAACTCCTCCCCAAAATTCCCACACAAACCCTATGGTATTCCGGGTGTTACGACGCGATTCTAGTGCTGAAAAGTCCGGACAGCTTGCTAGTTTCTCTTTCTCCTTCTTGTAACCGTGTTGAGGAACTTATTTTTGATGAAAAAGGACCAGGTTTCGTGGATTATACTCAGTACAAGGTAATTTTATGCTTCTCGTTCCATTATCTATGCGTTTGCGAGTTGTAACTCGATCGTAAAGAATAGACCTAGCTAGTTTTGAAAGAATGGTATGTCGTAAAGAATACACCAATGCTCTGCGCTTAGTCCGTTCTTATTTGACTTGGTGATGGATGCATTGACACACCATATTCAATGGGGTGTGCCATGGTGTATGTTATTTGCTGATGGCATAGTTCTAATTGATAAGACGAGGGTCGATGTTGACGAGATATTGGAGGTTTGGAGACAGACCCTCGCATCTAAGGGTTTCAAATTGAGCAGGTCTAAGACAGAGTACCTGGAGTGCATGTTTAGCGCTGAGTCGAGGGAAGTAGGCAGGGACGTGAGGCTTGGATCATAGGTCATCCCCAAGAGAGTTAGCTTCAAATATCTTGGGTCGATGATCCAGGGGGGCGGAGAGATCGACGAGGACGTTGCTCACCGTATAGGGGCGGGCTGGATGAAATGGAGGCTTTCATCGGGAGTCTTGTGTGACAAGAAAGTACCACCGTTACTCAAAGGTAAGTTTTATAGACCTATGGTTAGACCGGCCTTGTTGTATGGGGCAGAGTGTTGGCCGGTTAAGAACTCCCATATCCAGAGGATGAAGGTAGCAGAAATGAGGATGTTGAGGTGGATGTGCGGGCACACTAGGATAGACAAGATTAGGAATGAGGATATTCGGAAGAAGGTGGGCGTGGCACCTGTGGATGACAAGATGTAGGAAGTGAGGCTCAAATGGTTCGGGCATGTGCGGAGGAGAAGCCTTGATGCTCCGGTGAGGAGGTGTGAGCGGTTGGCTGTGGTGGGTACGAGAAGAGGTAGAGGGAGGCCTAAGAGGTATTAGGGAGAGGTGATCAGGCAGGACATGGTACGACTGTAGATTTCTGAGGACATGGCCCTTAATATGAAGGTTTGGAGGTCAAGAATTAGGGTTGTAGGTTAGGGGTAGTAGCGCTTTGCGTACTTCATACCGAGGGGGCGGGGTTGGATTAGGGTTAATCTTAGATAGCTTGCAATTTATGTTGAATCCACACTAGACTTTCTATTTATCTTAGCCCCAGGCCTTAGTTATTGGTTACTGTTATTGCATGTCATTTATCTTTTGGTTGTTATGCTTCTGTTACTATTATGGTTTCTACTGGAGTTATTAATGAATTGTCTCCTTCTCTTTTTCTTTTTTCTGAGTCGAGGGTCTAACGGAAACAGCCTCTCTGCCCTATCAGGGTAGGGGTAAGGTCTGCGTACACATTACCCTCCCCAGACCCCACTTTGTGGGATTTTACTAGGTAGTTGCTATTGTTGTTGTTGTTGTTGGTATGTTGTTTGTGTTGTGTAATTGTTGGCTAGTTGTGAACTTATTTCTAAGTTGAATTCATGGTTGTTTTATTGGATAAGATGTATAATGATGTACTTTTGGTTGTATTTCTCAATTTGAAATAAAAGACAAGGCAAAACGTGTTTAAGTAAACTGAATAATTATTTTTGAGTTGATGAACTTTGGGACTGTTTTGGGCTGTTTCGTGTTGGTATTGGGATGTCATTTTTACTACTGTTTTTATGGAGTTGAGAGGAGGAAGGTTATGGAGAAACACCACATAATGGCAAGATTGTTTGTTGGTCGTTCATCGTAACATTTTCGGATTGTTTGACACTATTATGGTTGTCGTGTTGTGTATGAAGTAATAGGGGTATGTTGGGCTGTTTGTGATTGTTTTGGCTAGTGTGAAGTCGTATATATAGGGAAGGTGATGTCCGTTTCATTGTAAAATAGGTTGTGGTCGATACATAATAGTTATGATGCTTAAACGATAACGAGAGTGTCATTTCTCTTATTGTAGACTAAGGAGCCGTGAAATTGCATAGCTTGAGGTTGGGAAGAATATACAAGGTATGTTAAGGCTTTTTCTTCTTTATTTTGGCATGATCTAAAATGAAATGAACATAAACAATACACTATTTCATAATGAATCTACTCCTAGCAACTAATGTTGTCCATGTTGTTCTTTTCGTACAAAGTTATTCTAAGAAAGTATGATGATCCTTGATTCCTAGTGAAGTTCATACTGATGGTATGATGTCCATAATGTTAATCGAAGGTGCAACGGCCTTACATCACTCTGAAAGGTTTAGAACGTGATTCCATGAGTCTAGCATGTATTATATATATGTATCTATTTTACTCCACCGAGTCGCGCTATAGTCGGTCGGGTACGGCACCTTTTGTGCAACCACTGATCAATTTGGGTTTACCAAGCTCCACGTGGTCGGGTACAATTCTACCGAGCCTTATAATGACCGGGTACGTTTTTACCGAGTCCTCTTTGAGGGCGGGTATGATATGATGATGATGATGCCCATAGAGGCAAATGTTTTTAAAAGTTTATGTATATATTTATTATGCATTTCATATCAGTATCCCTCAAAGGCACTCAGATGTTTTAGGTTGTATCTCCTCTATCTCTCTTTACATTACTATTCTTGTTTATGCTTCCACGCCTTACATATTCGGTACTTTATTCGTACTGACATCCCTTTTGCCTGGGGACGCTGCGTTTCATGCCCGCAGGTCCCGATAGATGGGTTTAAATTCCTCAAAGTAGGCTATCAGCTCAGCAGAAGGTGTTGGTGCACTCCACTTGATCCGGAATTGCCTATTTAGTCAGTATGCTTTGGATATGTATTGATTGGTATGGCGGGGACCTGTCCCGACCAATATGATATTTGGTACTCTTAGAGGCTTATAGACAGATGTCAGGTGTATGGATACTTTTATGTCCTTGTCGGCCTATGTTTTGAGTTTACAAATGGTCATGTCGGCCTTATAGGCCCGTATGTCACATGTATAAGTTTGCATATCATGTTTTGTTGTCATATGTTGAGTATTCCCTTATGTTTCATTCTTGTTATCTCATGACGAGTTTCCTAGACCATTTACCCATGATAGTATGATAAGAAAGATATTTTACGTTGGTACTCGGTTGAGTAAGGCACCGGGTGCTCGTCGCGGCGCATTTTGTTTGGGTCATAACAAAAGTGGTATCAGAGCAGTTCCGTCCTAGGGAGTCTACAAGCCGTGTCTAGTAGAGTCTTGTTTATGGGTGTGTAGTGCCCCACACTTATAAGCATGAGGCTGCAGGGCATTTAGGACTGTCACTCTGTCTTCTTACTCTAGATCGTGTGGTAGAGCTCAATTGTAAGAATTCAAACTTCTAAATTCTATTTTATTTGTAACACAATGATACCTCATCCAAACAGATAGTTGGTAAGAGATTAAATGTTGTTATGGAAGAGTTGAGTTAATGGAACTCGATTTTGCATCATGCTTGTGATGAGTAAATGTAAGGTCTTCAGCAGATCATGTGTGTACTAAGATGTGTGAGCTTCTTGATAAGGAGACCCAAGGCATGAATATCTATCCACCCATATGGTAAAGAGAGATGAGAGAATCAGGAGGTGGATACAAGTTTCAATAAGTAAAAGAAGCAACTTGAAAAAGGTTACGAGGTACCAGTTAGTGAAGGTTTTGAGTTTTTACAATTCAGGCAGAGAAATATATGTATTCTGAGTTACATTCAAAAGTAACAGAGGTATGTGCAATTGTCCACGCCCATCTCTGTATGCCATATGGGAGTTGACAGATATAGTTTAAGAGAAGAAAAGGATAGCAAGATCCAATTGGGGCTAGAGTAACCCAAAAAGGTAGATGGCTTATTATCATTAGCTAACATTTCCGAAAGATATTGCAAATGTGATAATAGTTCTCCTTCTAGAAGATTGGCACTAGAATCCTAGAAGGGATAAATATTTACCTTTGTATGGCTCTCATTCCTAGTAAAGAGAAAATGCTAGGTGACCTAAAGAGCTAGTGAGATGAAGCAAGGGGAGCTAAAAGTGAAAGAATGATTTGTTGAAGTTATCAGAATAAAGTGATAGACAGAAATATCAGCCGGAGAATAAGAAGAGAGTAAATGAAGCATTATGAGTAAGATGTAATAAATGGGTGATAACAGTAAATCAAAATAAGACACAATGACAAAGTTTATAGTCAAGTAAAGGGAGATACAAGAGGTGATAGGACTTAAGGAAATAAAAGAGTATAAGACATAAAGTCATATTCCTATTTCGAGAAATGATTTGGTGACTCCAACGTGATTACCAGAAGGAAAGGTTAGATCCCAAAGTAATAGAAATCAGTATGGGCTGGTAAACAAGATAGACCGAATATGAATAAGGGACCGAATGAGTTTATAATAGTCATCATCGTGAGAATTTCAGAGATAACATTGCAACAATAATAGAATGGACAATAAAAGAATAACCTTTAAGGTTTATTCAGGAAGACGCTTCCCTAAAGCAAGCACAATTAGCAGAGTTAAGCTTGAGGGACTAAGTGTACCAATTACACTAAGTGTCACCCATGTGCATAAGAAATTAAGCTATCCCCGGTATAGAAAGGTTACCTCAAGGTGAGTAAAATGTCAGTGAATATGTGGAAAAAATATAATAACAAAGATAAATAGGTAGCTATGGGATATTAAAGGAAGCATGCGGTAAAAAGATGAAAGGAATGAGAATGCATCTGTTCAGATCCTACAGATATGATATGAATCCAAAACATTATGCAAGTTTGATGCCGGGGAGAAGTAATAAGGGTTCTGCACTCGACGATATTGACAAATAAGTGCAAAATGAACACTTTATACATAAGAAGACAGTACGATAGGTAACTTAATACAAAGTAAATAACCAAAGAGAGATTACGCGGAATATAGATATAAGAATGGACCAACGAGTAGTTGCAGTTGATTCAGGAAGAGCCATGTTATGGTTAGACAAGAAGTTATAAGCAAATCAATAGATCATACAAGATAAACGTAGTGAATCCTAATATAGTGAATTCAGTCTCGCAGATATGACTTCATAGCCCTTGAGAAATGCTCAGGTAGGAGTTGGGGTATTTAAAGGTATTGTATAAGTGTTACGGGAATAATAGAGAGTGCCATTAAGGAGACAATCAAAATCTGAGTTTAGAAGTAACCCTACAAGCACAAAGGCACAGAGGTATGTAACTAAGGATGTTTGTAGGCGAGTAAGAATATCAAAAATTCCCTCTTGAATATAGTATAACAAGATCACAACTTTACAAGATCCAGAAGGTCTCCTAAGTACTACCACGAAAGACTAGCTTAGGAAATAAGGAAGAGAGCTTCAACCTAAGCATATTAACTTGAATAAGAATTGGTCTGGTAACAATAGTCTCACTGTAACATTGGATGCACTCCATAAGAAAGTCGCGCCTATAGTGGCTAATGAATGGGAAAAAAATCAAAGGTGATGTTGGAGATCATATGAGGTACAGGAAATTATAGTATTCGTGGGCAATAAGACAAGCCAAGTATTCATGCAACAAGTGGCAGAACGACCAGGAAGAGTAATTGCTTACATTTAAAGACAACTGAAAGCATAAAAGGAAATCTGTAGTGCTAGCAAGTTAAAGGAAGGATGTGAGTAGTACAATAGATATGTGTAGGTCGCAATCTAAAGTATGGAATAGTGACAAGATTTTAGGTATATGGAAGTAAGGATAAGAAAATGTGAGTTAGAAGCTGATAAGAATAGGTAAGACCTCAGTATTAAGCCCATCAAACAAGAGAGCTGATGGTTTATGTATGTTATAAAAAGCTCAGTATAGCTTAAATTAACATGGATGAGTCTAAGACTAGGAGCAATTAGAAGAGATGAAATGTTTCCCCGGTAGTAGAATAAGGGTGTAATTATGATAGATAAGAGGATGACATTTAGGCCTTTGACTGAGGAATAATTTAAAGAGAAGGGATTTTATGAATTGCACGGGATTGGAATACCCCCATAAGATGAATCATACTAGGATGCTATGAAATACGGTTATTGAAGTATAGTATCGTCCCTAGGTGGATCGGGCAAGTCAGTTCAGATATTCCCCGATGAGATGTGAGCCCTAGTGATAATGTATTACATAAGAGGTTTCAGGTTGTAAACGGTGGATTATGGATCAACATTAAGGTGAATCGCCAATGGATGGATAAAAGTTACAAAGTATGAGATGATATTAGACCGTCATTATTAAGATGAACAGTAATGAGGAAGCATTAAAGGACTTAGATTTATGCATATAGGACAAGCAGTAAAAGAGTAACCCGGAGCTGTGTGGCTGACCTCGGTAATGATAAACCAAAGTAAGAGTAAGGATATAGTATGAACTACCTAGATGTAGTAAAACCATAAGCATAGGTAACCAAGGCTACGAAGCAATGTATAGCAATAGTCGTAAGTTCGACAAAGTACCAAGAGAAGAACTTTAGTACACCTATAAATTCCTAGAGGGACATCTTGTCATAGTTCTGTATATGTTCACAAAGTGAGGCCTAGAGATTGGCCAAAAGCTGGAGGAAAAAGGAGAAAAGAGTCGCATAGGCAAACATATAAGTACACGGTTATACATGATGCATGTCAGAAGGTAACAACAGTTATGAGATTAGAAGAATTCTGACCACAGGTCGTGGTATGAGAAAGAGGCCTAAAGGGGGGAATACCCAGGCCCTTGGATTTATTTATAGAACAGTTTCCTAGATGTCAAGGACAATATTAAAGTATTCGTAAGAGCTATAGGTTATGATACTGATAAGCGCATTAGTCAACATTCGAGGATGTATGTTTCAAAGGGGGGATAATGTTACACCCCATGTTTTCGTACGTAAGAGTACGTCATAAGTCAATTAATGTAAGCTCAGAAATGGAACATCTTTGAAAAGTTTACAAAGTTAGTTGATCATGTTAACGTGGAGGTTACAAATATATAAGATCATTGATACCAAGTAGCAAGAGGGTTTGAAGGCTTAGATGCTAAACAAATTGAAGAAAATAAGTTTCGTCGAAAGTCGACGAGTTGGAATGTTTTACCATGTATTATAAGGAGATTATAATATGACTTATTTTAGTCGTATGATAGTTTGTGTTATATTTTCAAGTCAAGTGAGTTATGGAACAAAAGTTGGAAAAGGTCATCACAAGTTCCATTCATAATTGTGCTAAAACTTAGGTCAAACGTAACTGAGATTGTCTCCAAATATACTTGAAATTAGGGAATGATCTCCTACTAAATTAAAGATCTATGAATCTAGTTTCTAAAACATTAAACCGTTAGTCAATACGATATTGGAGTATAGAGATATTCTCATTTTCGCAAGACTGCGTATATTGGTAGGTGACAAGTAGGTGCATCACCTACTTGCCAAAATGAGAGGACAAAATTAAAAGCCCCAAAGTTGGCCAAGAGGGGAATTTTAAGGGACTATCAACTCAGTTATTTCACCTATATTTCATACCAATGAAACCTAATTGAACCCCTGCAACTCCTCCCCAAAAATTCCACACAAATCCTAGGGTATTCCGGGTGTTACGACGCGATTCTAGTGCTGAAAAGTCCGGACTGCTTGCTAGTTTCTCTTTCTCCTTCTTGTAGCCGTGTTGAGGAACTTATTTTTGATGAAAAAGGACCAGTTTTCGTGGATTATACTCAGTAAAAGGTAAATTTATGCTTCTCCTTCCATTATCTATATGTTTGCGAGTTGTAACTCGATCGTAAAGAATAGACCTAGCTAGTTTCGAAAGAATGGTATGTTATTTGTTCTTGTGTAATGGTTGTCTAGTTGTGAACTTATTTCTAAGTTGAATTCATGGTTGGTTTATTGTATAAGAGGCATAATGATATACTTTTGGTTGTATTTCTCAATTTGAAAGAAAAGACAAGTCGAAACGTGTTTAAGTAAATTGAAATATTATTTTTGAGTTGATGAACTTTTGGGACTATTTTTGGGTTGTTTCTTGTTTGTATTGGGTTTTCTATTTTACTAATATTTTTATGGAGTTGATAGGAAGAAG
Source organism: Nicotiana sylvestris (assembly GCF_000393655.2). Lineage (NCBI taxonomy): Eukaryota > Viridiplantae > Streptophyta > Magnoliopsida > Solanales > Solanaceae > Nicotiana > Nicotiana sylvestris. The sequence goes on along the minus strand of NC_091057.1, from coordinate 60,200,569 downwards.
GGTGAGGAGAAACACCACATAATGGCAAGGTTGTTTGTTGGTCGTTCGTCGTAACATTTTTGGATTGTTTGGCACTATTATAGTTGTCGTGTTGTGTATGAAGTGATAGGGGTATGTTGGGCTGTTTGTGATTGTTTTGACTAGTGTGAAGTCGTATATATAGGGGAGGTGCTGTCGATTTTATTGTAAAATAGGTTGTGGTCGATACATAATAGTTATGACGCTTAAACGATAACGAGAGTGTCATTTCTCTTATTGTAGACTAAGGAGCCATGAAATTGCATAGCTTGAGGTTGGGAAGAATATACAAGATATGTTAAGGCACTTTCTTCTTTCTTTTGGCATGATCTAAAATGAAATGAACCTAAACGATACGCTATTTCATAATGAATCTACTCCTAGCAACTAAGGTTGTCCATGTTGTTCTTTTCGTACAAAGTTATTCTAAGAAAGTATGATGATCCTTGAGTCCAAGTGAAGTTCATATTGATGGTATGATGTCCATAATGTTAATCAAAGGTGCAATGACCTTACGTCACTCCAAAAGGTTTAGAACATGATTCATTAGTTGAGCATGTATTATATATATGTATCTATTTTACTCCACCGAGCCGCGCTATACTCGGTCGGGTACGGCACCTATTGTGCAACCACTGATCTGTTAGGTTTACCGAGCTTCACGTGGCCAGGTACAATTCTATTGAGCCTTATGATGGCCGGGTACGTTTTTACTGAGTCCTCTTTGAGGCAGGGTACGATATGATGATGATGATGCCCATAGAGGCGAATGTTTTTAAAAGTGTATGTATATATGTATTATGCATTTCATGTCAGTAGCCCCCAAAGGCACTCAGATATTACAGGTTGTATCTCCTCTATCTCTCTTTACATTATTGTTCTTGTTTATGCTTCCATGCCTTACATACTCGGTACTTTATTCGTACTGACATCCCTTTTGCCTGGGGACGCTATGTTTCATGCCCGTAGGTCCCGATAGATAGGTTGGCATTCCTCTAAGTAGGCTATCAGCTCAGCGGAAGGTGTTGGTGCACTCCACTTGATCCGGAGTTGCCTATTTGGTCAGTATGCTTTTGATATGTATTGAGTGGTATGGCGGGGCCCTGTCCCGACCTTTATGATATTAGGTACTCTTACAGGCTTGTAGAAAAATGTCAGGTGTATGGACAGGGTGGTTCTTCTAATGGGGTTTCAACTTGCACGAAGCATAAGCATTCACCCTACCATCATGCATCAACACACAGCCAATGCCAACTCGTGAAACATCACAGCAAACTTGTATATGAACCCGATGCTAAAGGGAAAACTAGAACCAGAGTTGTAGTCAAGGCAGTCTTAAGCTTCTCAAAGCTCTCCTCACACTCATTAGACCACCTGGATAGGGAACCCTTCTGAGTAAATCTAGTCAAAGGATCTGCAATGGACGAGAAACCCTTCACGAAATGGCGATAATATGCAGCCAAACCTAGAAAACACCAGATCTCTATAGCGGTAGAAGGTCTGGGCCAACTCTGAATTGTCTTAATCTTCTTCGAATCCACCTTAATCCCCTCACGAGACACCACGTGACCCAAGAATGCCACCGAGTGTAACCAAAACTCACACTTGGAGAATTTAGTATATAGTTGCTTCTCCCTTAAAGTCTAGAGCACGATCCTCAAGTGATGCTCATGCTCTTGCCGACTGCGAGAATACACTTGTATATCATCAATAAACATAATGACGAAAGAATACATATATGGCTGAAACACTTTGTTCATCAAGTGCATGAAAGCTACTTGGGCATTGGTTAGCCCAAAAGACATAGCCAAGAACTCATAATACCCATAACGGGTCATGAAAGACATCTTAGGAATATCTAAAGCCCGAATCTTCAACTGATAGTAACCCGATATTAAATCAATCTTCGAGAATACTCTAAAACCTTGAAGCTGATCAAATATATCACCAACACATGGTAGTGGATACTTGTTCTTGATAGTAACCTTGTTCAGTTGCCTATAGTTAATGCACATTCTTATGGAACCGTCCTTCTTCTTCACAAATAGCATTGGTCCACCCAAGGTAAAAACTCGATCTGATGACACATTTATCTACCAATTCCTCAAGCCATTTCTTTAACTCCTTTAACTATGTTGGAGTCATGTGGATCGATGGAATAGATATGGGCTGAGTGATTGGCACAAGTCAATACCAAAATAAATATCCCTATCGGGTCACATGTCTGGTGGGTCTGCTGGAAATACATTTGGGAACTTTCTCACTACCGGAACTAACTCAACGGTTGGAGTATTAGCACTAACATCCCTCACAAAGGTTAAGTACGCCAAACACTCCTTCTCACTATCGGCAACCCTGGCATAGCCAACGTCATATTTTTAGCGTGATAATCAAGAATAACATGATATTGTGACAACCAATCCATGCCCAAAATCACATCAAAATCCACTACATTAAGTAACAGAATGTCAACCCTAGTCTTATAACCCCCAATAGTAACCAAACAAGAACTATAGACACGGTCCACCATAATAAAATCCCTAAAGGGTGTAGAAACATCAACAAGAGTATCCAAAGAATCGTGATACATGTCCAAATAAGAAGCAAAATAGAATGACACATACGAAGAAGTAGAACCCGAATCAAATAACACTAATGCATATATATGACAGACCGCAATAATACCTATGATAATGGAATCTGATGCAACTGCCTCAGTCTACCTGGGAAAGCATAACAACGGGTCAGGCCTCCCACTCTAGGATGTCCTTTACCTGCCTATCTTCAACCCCTAACTAGTTGTGTAGGTGGAGTAGCAACTGGAGTGAAAACCATAGCATGAGTACCCTGCTGAGATCCACCCCTCCAAAGACTAGGAAAATCTCTCACAATGTGCCTAGTATCATCACACTTAAAGCAACCCCTTCACGGGTGTGGCTATTGGTACTGAGTCTGCCATGAACGACAGGAATAACCGCTTTAGGAACCCATGCAGAAGGTTCACTAAAAGATGGTTGTTTGATATGAGTACCCTGAGGTCCCTGACTAGCTGGAGCACTACGAGTAACCTGGAGTGCGAACTGAATTGGTTAACTGATAAAGTCTCAATGTGACGAGCTGAAATAGTAGAGCAGGAACCATTATACCCTCCAAAATCTTGGCACCTCTTAGCCTCCATATCCCCTCTCTCCTACCTACAGATAAGCTCTAACCTTCTAGCAATCTCCACAACCTGATGGAATAGAGTCTCAGTCTCCAACTTTTGTGCCATCTCAAATCTGAGGCTATAAGTCCCTCGATAAATCTGCAGACTCTTTTGCTATAACAGTGAATACCAAAGCAGGTTCATAAAGTGATAACTCTATAAACCTCAGAGCATACTCAGGCACATTCATATTCCCCTGATGCAATTGCTCGAACTTGGTGCGCAACTCGTCCTAACGGGTCTGTGGAATAAACTCCCTCAAGAAGAGATCAGTGAACTAGGACCAAGGAAGTGGCATTGTCTATATGTCGGCCCCTTCAGCTGGAAAGCAGTAAAGTCGACCATGCTCAACTCTACCAAACCAATAGCAGGCCGGTATGTTGACACTAGTCTAAGAAATCATATGCATCCTCAGAAGCCCTACCACAAAAATAAGGAGGATGATAGATCTGAAACCTCTCTAACTTCGGTTCCTAAACTGATGTAACTGGCTAGACCTTCGAGCTGAACTGTAATTACGGGCTACACCGGTAAAATACAAGGAGCCTGATCAACATGAGCCCGATGCTCTAGAGTATGTGTAGCGGGAGTCTGAACTCCTCCCCTAGCTTTTGAAGTAGCTGGTGCAACTGGGATCAACCCTGCATGAGCCAAAGTCTCAAACATGCTTAGAAACTGCACCAAAGTCTCTAAAGCATCGGGCGCATGCCCCACCTCTAGCAACTAGCGCCTCGGGTTAGTCGCAGCCAAAAACTACCCCTTTCCGCGGCACATGCCCCGCCTTTGCCTCTACCCTGGCCTCTAGTATCACCATCCCTAGGAGCAGCATCATCAGTAACTGAAGCTCGTGTCATCACCATCTATCAAAGAATAGAAAGACAAAGGCTCAATCTCCAATATTAATAAATTTGTGCTACAAGGAATAAATGAAGTGAAATTTCCTATTAGTTATGTAGCCTATCGAAGATAAGTATAGACGTCTCTGTACAGATCTGCAAGACTCTACAAAAATTACTTAGTACTCGTAAAATATATGAGCCTACAGCTCTAATACAAACTTGTCACGACTCAAAATCCCATCATAGGAGTCGTGATGGAACCTAGTCTCTAAGACTAGGTAAGCTTATCACACATCGATGTCAATCAAAATATGATAACTTCAAATTTAATAAAAACCCGCAAAATATTGTAATACTGCCAACATGGATCAAATAAGCAACATCTCAAAATCCGGTAATACTGAGTCATAAGCTCTATATAGAATACATAACAAGTCTCGATGAGTACAATATTGTTTGAAATACATAAACATTAAAAAATAAGTAAATAGGGTAACTTTGAGGCATGTGAATGGAACAACAGGTATACCTTGAAGTCTTAGCAAACTCTACCACGCCTCATAATAATAAACTCGATCCAAAGTAACTCTGCACAAAGAATATGCAAAAGTGTAGTATGAGTACACCACAGTTGGTACCAAGTATCAAGACGTTCCTTGGTGGAGTAGTGAAAAGGTTCAAGTCATGATACCCACTAGTCAAATAACATGTACAAGATATCAAAAGAAAACTGACAACAAAGTGCATAACGGAATAAATATTAATAACCTCATAGAATGTGTAACAACAACTCAATGTAGAGTAAGAATCAGACGCTTGGTTGTGATTTTAAAAGTTATTGAGTTTCATTGTGATTTCGATGCGTTTGGGTGTTTTATTTGTTGTTCCAAACGTTATTTTAGTGTTTTGAGCTCGAGGCGAATTCGTATGATGTTTATAGACTTGGGTAAGTGATTTTGACTCAATTTTGATATTATAACTCGATTACTCATGGATTTTAACATCAAAATCATGAAACTTGAAGGGAATGTTTGGGGATTTTGGCTATGTTTTGAATAATGAAAATTTGAGACTTGTGAGTCAAACTAGACTCGGTTTTGAAGACATCTCATATATTTGTACTTGTGGGGTTATGAATAGTTGAGATCTACCCTCGACTCGGGGTTTGACCTGGCGGGCCTGGGGTTGAATTTTGGTAATTGGGTAAAGATTGCAACTTTATTAACTGAAATTGGTTTTCTTTGCATTGTTTGATATTATTGATTCATTTTTGGCTAGATTCAAGCCGAGCGGAGGTAAATTTTAAAGAAAAAGTATTTTTAGAGTATTGATTGGGGGCTATTTGAGATAAGTATCTTTCCTAACCTTGAGTGAGAAAATACCCCTTAGGATTTGGTCTAATTTGCATATATGTTATGTGAAATGCATGTATATGAGGTAACGAGTGTGTACACGGGCGAATGTGTGGTTCATAACCTGATTAAACTTTAGGCTATTTATATGCCTTGAATTGGGGTTGTTTGCTATATGAAATATGCTTATTATTGAATACTCCCAACACTCTTATGTTATTATAATGTCCATGCGCATGTTGTTGTTGAGCCATGAGCCTATATTTTGATGTGACTTTGGATTTTATTGTTTTGTGATATTATGGCATACATGGATACGTTGTGTGGGTTGATTGATGTTTTTGGAATATAAGGGTGTTTAGATGCGCATGCATCAATATAAGAGAGGCTTTTCATTGTGATGTGCATGCGGCGAGATAAGGGTGACTTATGCACATGCGGTGAGATAAGGGTGACTTATGCGCATGCGGCAAGATAAAGGAGGTGTTTCATTGTGATGCGCATGTGGAGACATAAGGGTGACATTATTGATGATGTTATGTAAAATTTGGGACATTCCTCTGATGTTATCATGTATTGGAACGGGGTTGATATTTTGATCATGTCCTCGTTTCTTAAATATTTCCTCCTTGCAAACCAACTTGGAATGACACCAAACTTTTCACACAAGTTTCAAATGACAAAACGGACCTATTCCAAGTCCCAAAACAAAAATACGAACCCAATAGCCACAAAGTCAACCCATGATCAAACTTAGAAAATTTCTAAACCTTTAAATTGCCAACATTCAGCAAAAAGAGTCAATTCATCCCAGGGACCTCCGAATTCAATTCTGGACGCACTTCTAAGTCCAAAATCACCATATGAACCTATTGTAACTACCAAAATACCATTTTGGGGTTTATTTGTTTTAATAAAAGTCAAACCTTTGTCAATACTTCAAACTTAAACTTCCAAATTAAGAACTAGGTGTTCCAAATCAATCCAAAACTTCCCTGAAACCCAACCAACCATCCCCACAAGTCATATAACCACAAATACCCAAACAAAGAGATTCAAAAGGGAAAATAAGGCTCAAGTACATAAAACGGTCAGCCAGATCATCACAATGATATAAAGCCAAATCCAAGTAAAAATTGCTTACCTCTAATATAGTGTTGAAATTACTCTTCAAATTCTCCTTCTCTCGAAGTCTAGGGCTCAAATTATGAAGTAATAGGCAAAATACTGAAATTGGCAACTTAATTGCACTGCCCATCAGTACCATATGCGATTGCTTTAGTACCCTGGCTATCATAAAGGTCAATCTGCCACCAGCTCCAGCTATGCTTCGCGAACGCGAATCCTCCTACGCAAACGTGAAGGTCCACACTACCTAAGTTTTCGTGAATGCAATGCTGCCCATGAAAATGTGATGACCAAAATCTCGACTAACAATAAGCTCTGTGAACACAACCGCTTCATCGCGAACATGGCCTCCTTATCGCAAACACGATGAACAATCACCAGGGACCCCAAACTACCATTCGCAATTGCGTTGCTCTTGTCACATTCATGAATCTCATCAAAACAACACCAGAAATTAGCAATGCAACATAACCCAAAATGGTCCAAAACCACCCCGAATCACATCTGAGCCTCACAGACCCATCCAAAAAGTCCAAACACATTATCCAATCTTATCCAAAGGCTTGAAACTCCATTAATAACATCAAAACCAATAATCGAAGATCAAAATTGTTCTCTTAGCTTCAAGAACTTCAACTTGCAACTAAGTGTCTGATCCAAGCCTAACCAATCCAGAATAAACTCGAACTTTGCACACGAGTCTCAAATGATAAAATGGAGCTATTCCAATACCACAACAACAATTCGACCCCGATATCCTCAATGTCAACTCCTGGTCAAACTTGTGAACTCTTCAATTCTTCAAATTGCCATATTTTGCCAAATAAAGCCAAATTCTTCTAGGAACATCTAAATTCAAATCCGAACATAAGCCCAAGTCCAAAATCACCATACGAACATATTAAAACCATCAAATCCTAATTTCGATATCTTTTACTCAAAAGTCAAACCTTGGTTTATTCCTCCAAGTTGAAGCATCCGAATTGAGAATTACTTTTCCAAATCAACTCTGAACCACTCGATAGTCAAAACCAACCATACACATGAGTCATAGTACATAATATGAAGCTACTCAGAGTATGAAACCTGCGAATAAGTGCTAAAGCTCAAAATGACATGTTGGGTCATTACATTCTCCTCCACTTAAATATATGTTCGTCTTCGAACGTGCCAAGAATCGTTCCAAAGTCACCAAAATATTGTATAACTCATCATACACATACCCATGGGTGATATCTCATTCTCCCATTCATATGATCCCATTACACACTCCTGACTAAAAATTCTTCCTTCAACCTTAGCTTAAATATCTATAAGACCAAATTCTAACTTTTTGAGCTCCCTCTAAGATCCAATTCTTAAATGTATACACTATATTAATGTTAACAAGCTGTATCAAAGAATAATTATACTCCCAAGATGTAATAACACGATGTACTGCATAACTCATATGATCATAGCAATATCTTCCGACCATAATAGTTGTTCATTACAAAATTCAGTGCCGATAATATACCTCATGACACATAAAATCTTTTTGCAAAACCTCGTCATACTACAAATGAAGAAAGATACGTGTAGAAACTCATAACCACCCGACAAATCAATAAGTCATGGAGTTCTCTCATTGGACAAGAATCATTACTAAATTTTGAGATGATTAGTGATATTCTTCCTCCAAACATACATTATACAAATCTGATTGCACTGATCTCAAGTCCAATAACCTTTTCTCACCTAGTACAAGTTGCGACTGACAGGCCACATCAAATACCATCAAGAACCTCATATGACGCGATTTGTGTGCCACAAGCAACTTCTCCAATATGATCGATAATGAAAAAAGAACCAAAAAGGAACTACCTAACAAGTTTAACAGATACAACCATAAGAGAATAATGCTGTGAATTCATCCCACAAGGGAGAAACAAAACACACAAAACGAGCACAAGAAAATATATCCAATACATCCCTGTTGCGGCGTGCAATCCGATCCATACATAATACCTTTGCGACGTGCAACCCGATCCACATATATCAATCACTAACTAAACATATTTATAGCCACAACAACACGTATGGTGCATAAACATAATCATGGGAAGACGGATAACATAATGCGCTAAGGAAAAAGGCCAAACACGATTAAGGTGTAATAGCCAATCAACAAGTTTAAAGAAGCAATTTTATTGAATTTGAATCTTAAATATGGATACTATCGACTAGGAAACTAATCTTTTTATGGAAAAGTACAAAATTTACTGTGATACTATCTGTATGTGGTACAACTTTCGTCAACAAGCGGAAGATTGATGGTTCACCTAAATAATTTTGTACACTCCGAAAGTGATTAAATACATATATCTAACCTTATATTAGGTGAAGTATAATAACTATCTAACGGAGGAGTATTTTGAGTACATTTTATTCACTCAATACTCTTTTAAAATTAATTAGCCATTTACATTTATTGGAGCAAAATTGATTAAGACTGCCAAATTTGTTATGAATAGAAATTTATTATTTAAAATCTATTACTATCATGGTAAAAAAACTTACTTTGAACATGTTGTTTATATCAAATCCCATTATATCATGGTTCTTTTGGACTCAAAAAACTTTTTTGAGCGTAAAAAAAAGTTACATTTCTATATAAAATGCGGTTATGAACCACGTTTTACCTTAGCGGCCGTTTGGGACATTAAGGTAAAATGCGGTTCATATATAAAATGCTTTTAGATACCACGTTTTACCTTTAAGTGATATGACAACTATATAAAATGCTTTAAGTAACCATGTGTTTATGTATTTTGTGGGCCCACCAATAACACTTCTGCGCTTAACTGACATAACAGTAATTCAAATATATAAAAAGCCCTTTTAAACTGCATTTCACTTCCAAAAGTTTGACCCCCTCCCGGGAATGGGCATTGCCTTATTGTAACGACTCGGCCGGTCGTTTTGAGAAATTAAGCTTTGTTCAGTGGTGTAAGGTCTGGAACAGCTTCATAATATGAGTATCGACTTGCGTGCATGGTTGAATTCAGTTAATGAATGATTTAGAGACAAATTGGAAGAAGGAATCTAGTTTTGAAAGTTTAAGCGGTGAGAATTTGACTGGAATTTGACTTTTGAGTAAACGGTCTCGGAATGGGTTTTGGGTGATCTGAACAGCTTCGTATGGTGATTTTTGGACATAGGCATGTGTCCGGATTCAGATTTGGAGGTCTGTAGGGTAATTGAGGCGTTTCGGCGAAGTTTGGAAAAAGGAGAAGTTTGACCCATAGTTGACTTTTGTGATATCGGGGTCAGAATACGATTTCGAGAGTTGGATCAGCTTCATTATATCATTTTGGACTTGTCTACAAAATTTGGCGTCATTCCAAATTGATTTGATAGGTTTCGGTGCATGTTTTGGGAGTTGGAAGATTTGAAAGTTCCTAAGTTCGATTCATGGTGTGATTTGTTGTTTTAGCATTGTTTGATGTGATTTGAGACCTCGAGCGAGTCTCTGTTATGTTATATGACTTATTTGTGTGTTTAGATGGGGTACCGGGGGACTCGAGTGTGTTTCAGATCATTTTCGGCTACTTTGGATGCTGATTTTCTGATATCTGGTGTTGTTCTTTGCATTCGCGAGAACCCCTTGCGTTCACAAAGAAGAATTTGGCTTCTAGAAGAGACTCTCGCATTTGCGAAGAAGGAAATCTTGGTTGCACATGTCTGATTTCGGAGGCTCATATCTCACAATCTATAAGGAATTTGGCGATGATCCAGAAATAAAAGTTGTATCCCTTTTGTCTAGTTTTAAGAAATGTAAATAAATTTGAATTTATATTTGTGTACAAAAAGTTATGGTAGTTACACTACAGGCTATCCGGGGAGATTTCGAAAATCTCTGTTGCACAGGGTTGACTTTGGAAGCTTATATCTCGTAATATATAATGACTCAGGAAATGAGAAACCTATGAAACTATAGTCCTTGGTGTCTAGTTTCTAGAACATCAAATCATTTGTCATTTGGAGTTGTGTACAAAAGGTTATGGACATTATACTAAATGTTGTCTGGAATGAGTTTGGAAATCACTGACGAGGAATTTGTTCATCGCGAACACGAGAGAAGGGCCGTGAACGTGAAGAACAAACCCCTGGGCAGCATAATAAAGTCCAAATTCGTCCATTCTTACATTTTTGGACCAAGGAAGCTCGGGTGGGGCGATTTTTCGAGGGTTTTTCAGAGAAAACAATAGGGTAAGTGTTCTTAACTCAATCTTGGTTAGCTTACCCGAATCTATACTAATTTTAGCATTTAATCTATGATTTAAGCTGGAAAAGTTTGAAAACCCTCTTGGATAGATTTGAGGATTTGGGGGTTGAATTGTTATCGAAATTTAGTAATTTTGGTATGGTTAGACTCGTGAATGGATGTGCTTTCAAATTCCATGACTTTCGTCTGATTCCGAGATGTGGGCCCCATGGGTGAATTTTGAGTTAATTTTGGATTTTTATTGAAAAATGTACTATTTTCTTATGAAATCTATTCTATAAATTTTGTTGACAGTATCGAATTATTTTGGCTAGATTCGAGCCATTCAGAATTGGATAATCGAGGAAAAAGGCCTACTAGTGGATAAATTGGAGCAAGTCGAGGTAAGTATCTTGCCTAACCTTGTGTGGAGGACTTCCCCTTAGGATTTGACTCTTCTATGTTGATTGTACTTCGTGTATGCTAGGAGACGAGTGCGTGCTCGGACTTATTTATGGAAAATCGGCCTTTTAGGGTTCTTAGGTCTTTATATTCACTGTGTATGAATGTGTTCTTTGCATGACTGAGTTTCCTATTTATTAGTTTCACCTCTACATGCTTAATTGGAATTAATTGCTTCATAATTCACTCTTATTGCATACCTGACTCCTATTTGATTTAATTGAAGAATTTTGCCTCTCCTATTGTCATGCTATCTTTTCATAGCTGCTTGTCTTATTTGAGAATTTTTATTATCCTTCCTGAAATTGTTTAGTCTTAAGTGAAGCTAAGATCATCTTTCCTTAATTAAATTGTCGAATATACTCGAAATTACCCAACCTTAAAAGGAGTTTAGATAACCTATATCTTTGTTGACTTGACCTTATTTGGGACTACTTGACTCGTGTTGATTTCCTTGTTATTGACTTGTATATTGTGGGATCGTTGCTACATGTTAGTTTTTCGGTTGTTAAACTGTTCCCTTTATGCCAGCATTCTTTTTTGTGGTTATTCCTTATGAGTTGGTTCTACCGTTTCCTTGTGATTTACAGTCCTTGAGTTGATTTACTTGTCTTACCTTTTATTATTGTCATTGTTGTTGTTATACATATTGTGGTGATGTACGAGTTTTCTGTTATGATGTAGCTATTGTTTATGTTGGTTGCGCTGCATGTTTACTTTGGGACTATGGAATGGTATTCCAGGAGATCCCCCTGCATGTTTACATTGGAACTATGGATCGGTATTCTTGGATATCCCCCTGCACATTTATAATTGGGACTACGGGACGATATCCCAGGAGATCCCCCTGTACTGGATATTTACTTTGGAACTACGGATCGGTATTTCGGGAGATTCCCTTATATATTTATGATTTGGACTATGGGACGATATCCCGGGAGATCCTTTGCACATTTACGTTTGGGACTACGTTATGATACCTTGGGAGATCCCCTGTTAAAATCACTATGTTCTGAGCTGTTGTTTTCATTGATCTTATCCCTATGTAAACAGTATATGTGATGTCCGTACTATTCCTTATACTCACTACCTAGCATGAACTATGTTAGGATACTTGCACAAGCACACATATGGCTAAGCACCCTAATCGGATAGGAGGCTTCTTGGTATTGTCGAGTATAGACGCACACGCTTGTTTATTTGTCTTCCATGTGAGAATGGCTTCATTTGGTATGTGAGTTGTCAGTATGATTATGTGGTGTGATGAGGGCACGGGATGCCAAGTGTTAGGGTTCATGTATTGAGACCCATATTGTATGATTATGAGATGAGGTGTCACAGGGTGACTTATATTTGAAGGTTATTATTTGAGAATATTATACTCGAAAATATTTATTTTGAAAGAACTATTTTTGAAAAGAACATTTATTTGAACAGAGTATATTTCGAAACATTTTTATCACTTGAAGGATTTGACCAATCGATTGAAGTTTGCTAGCTAAAACCAAATGTGAAAAATTGTCGTAATTGCTGAGTTATGACTTGTCCTTTCTATATTTGTGATTTCGGATTTAGGTTGTATTTTCGTTCACGTTTCTGCATTCTTATCATGGTGTTCTGTTGTTACTTGATGTTATCCTTCCTTATTGTAATTGTTATGTTGTTATCCATATCGTGTAGTCTTTATATAGATAACATGTTCTGTTGTTTCTATACTTATACTTGTTCTGCTTATTAGACTAGTGGGTGTCTTGACAATTCCTCGTCACTACTCCACCGAGATTAGTCTTTATACTTACTGGACATTGCTGTGGTGTGCTCATACTACACTTTTGTACATTTTTTGTGTAGATCCATGTATTGATCGTTAGTAACTAAGTGGATTATTACCGAGAAGACTCAAGCCAAACTTGCTACTGCATTCGCAGGCTTCGGAGTCACCTTTCTATTTTATATTCACATTGTTGTACTTATTTCCATACGGTTGTGTTTGGAAGTTGTAGCAAAACTCTGTAGAGCTTATGACTTGTACTACTGGGTTTTGGGAATTATAAAATTTGTAGAGATTTCTGCTTTAGGATTGTTAAATTTCATTTATTATTGTGGTATTTCAGTATGATTTAGGCTTACCTAGTCCTTAAGACTAGGTGCCATCACGATACCCAAATGGAGGGAAAGTTGGGTCGTGAAAGTTGGTATCAGAGCTCTAGGTTTATAGGTGCTACGAGTCATAAGCGAGTTTAGTATAGTCTTGCGGATTGGTTCGGAGATGTCTGTACTTATATTCGAGAGTCTACGAAATTATTAGGACAATCTCACTTCTTTAATTCCTATCATGCAAGCTTATTGATCTTGGAGTTTGAACTTTTATCCTTCCATTCTCTCATTAACGGTGAGTACACGAGCTGTTGTTATCGATTACGCTCCCGGAGTAGGTGTCGCTAGAGGTAGAGGCAGAGGCCAAAGAGAAGTACTTGTCATAGCTAGACCATACTCTAGAGCAGCGAGTTTACGTTGGTCAGGTTCCAGGTATCATGGCGACACAGCTTGTGGCTTCTGTTCAGCCCATGGTCAGGGCAACAACATCCTAGGAAGAGAAACTTAGATTTGCAAGGTTCAAGAAAATGTGACCCTCCTACATTCAGTAGTTGGCTTCAGAGAGCGCATAGGGTTTATAGATGAGTGCCATCGCATTCTCCGCCCTATGGGTATTGCAGAGATGAGTGGGGTTTCTCTTACTATGTTCCAGCTTAAGGGGGCGGTTTATCAGTGGTGGCGGGCATATGAGTTGAGTAGCCGGCCAATACAACTTCAGTTACATGGGTTCAATTTTCAGAGATATTTTGGGAGGGTTTGTACCTCAGTTATTTTAGGATGCATGGCGTGTGGAGTTTGAGCAGCTGCGCTAGGGAACCATATAAGTATTAGGGTATGCTGTCAGATTTAGTGATTTGGCAAGACATGCACCTGCCTTGGTCGCTTCAGTTAGAGAGTAAGTCCAGATTCATTGAGGGGCTCAGGCATGATATTCAACTTAGCACAACTCGGGAGTTGGAGTCAGATGTTTCATTTCAGTAGGTGGTGGGGATCGCCCGTTGGTTATAGGGCATGTGGGACCGAGAGTGAGATTACATACGAGATCAGGAGGGAGAGAGAGTACAGGGAGATGAGGAGGCCTCGTAAACCGTAGAGATCTTTTGGTCCTTATTTTGGAGGTAGGGTACGCCATGGTAGGGGTTTCATGGGTCAACCAGTTCAGTTTGCACTTTAGGTTTCACATAGTGATTCAGGTGTTCTTGGGTCTCAGAGTACCCGTACCACATAGTTCCCACATCTATGTCAGCAGAGGGGTTGTTTTGAGTGTGGAGATACTAGCCATATGGTGAGAGATTGCCCCAGATTTCGGGCAGATGTGTCACAATGAGGTATTCAGTTGAGTAGAGGGCGCCCAAGATGGGGAGGTCCGTCCCGTTGATGTGTTTCACATAGTAGGCTTGAGGTCGTTGTGCTAGATAATGTCATTCAGGTATGCCTCCAGTTTGTTATAGAGGAGCACCATTCGTAGTTCATTACAGTTTTGCTTATCGGGGTGAGTTCCCCTATTTGTTGCTCCACTTATGGGTGTGTTTCATGACTAGCACTCTATTTACATGATTACCCTGTTGGGAGGTTCTATGAGTGATATCCATGTCTATCGTCTATTTCTAGTCATTGCCGAGAGTTATGAGACTAGTAGTAAATTTTTTTGTCCATTTCGGTAGGTTTGATGTGATTTTAGAGTATTTTTGGCTATGAGCTATGATTTCTATGCTCCACCAATGTGGGAGCCAGTACGTGTTATAATTTTGTTGACGGAACTGATCTAGTGAAAGGTTTCAGCTGGTTTGATGTACACCCTACTTGTGATTCAGAGTGGAGGGTGGGACCCTCGTGATTTCATGTGATTTGATGTGTTTGAACCGAGCTATGTACTGCGGTGGAAGTTGTATCAGTATGAGATCCTTGTGATTTGTTCATATGCTTTGATTATTTTCTTGTTATATTGTTTTGTAGGTTTATACTGATAGAAAATTGTGCCTGATGGGCTTGTTTGATAATTCTTTTATGTGTTTCTCTTTACATATTCAATCATTTTCATTCTATGTTTCATAAATTTTAGTTTGCGGGGTATGTATCCAGTAGTGTTGGTTGTGGCTTGTTGATTTGGGTGTTTGGGTTATGAGGTCTTCGTGTTCTTGCATCATCGTCAGTGTTGTGGAGGTTTGAAATGGGTTCTTATTGAATATGAGGCTTATGGTCGGTGCTGCATTTGATTCGGGCAGATATTGTGATCAGAAATGTTACTGTGGGCCTATGTGTAATGTGTCATGTTGTGTGGTTGTATTCTATAGGTGTTGGCACGAGTTGATGCAGATGGTTGAGACTGGTACCGAATATGGATTTAGAATCAGGTCTCTTTGAAATGAATGAAAGGTGAGAATTTTGGCTCTAAGACTTATTGGTATTGGTAGAAAGGTAAAATTTCAATTGAGATGGTGTCGTTAGGTTTATATGGATTGGGGTGACGTGGGATCAACCGTGGGTGTATGTTGGAAGTGTGCATTCAGCAATTTGAGGACTTCGAGGCGAATCTTGGCACTTTCAAGGACGAACATTGGTTTTAAGAGGGGGAGGATGTAACGACTCAGCCGGTCGCTTTGAGAAATTAAGCTATGTTTGGAAGCGTAAGGTCTAGAATAGCTTCATAATATGAGTATCGACTTGCGTGCATGGTTGAATTCAGTTAACAAATGATTCAGAGTCAAATTGGAAGAAGGAATCTAGTTTTGGAAGTTTAAGCGGTGAGAATTTGACTGGAATTTGACTTTTGAATAAACGGCCCCAGAATGGGTTTTAGGTGATCTCAACAACTTCTTATGGTGATTTTTGAACTTAGGTGTACGTCCAAATTCAGGTTTGGAGGTCCGTAAGGTAATTGAGGCATTTCGGCGAAATTTGGAAAAGTTGAAGTTTGGAAAATAGAGAAGTTTGACTCATAGTTGAGTTTTGTGATATCGGTGTCGGAATGCAATTTCGAGAGTTGGAGCAGCTTCGTTATGTCATTTTGGACTTGTCTGCAAAATTTGTCGTCATTCCGGGTTGATTTAATAGGTTTCAGTGCGAGTTTTGGGAGTTGGAAGATTTGAAAGTTCCTATGTTCGATTCGTGGTGTGATTCGTTGTTTCGACATTGTTTGATGTGATTTGAGACCTCGAGCGAGTCCATATTAAGTTATATGACTTGTTTGTGTGTTTAAACGGGGACTCGGGTGTGTTTCGGCCGTGTTTTGAATCATTTTTGGCTACTTTCGACGCTGATTTTCTGATATCTGGTGTTGTTCTTCGCGTTCGTGAGGAACCTCTCGCATTCGCGAAGAAGAATTCGGCTTTTGGAAGTTTATTCTTCGTGTTCGGGAAGAAAGAAATCTCAGTTTGCACAGGTCTTACTTCAGAGACTCATATCTCACAATCTATAAGGAATTTGGAGATGATCCAAAAATAAAAGTTGTAGCTCTTTGTGTCTAGTTTTTAGAAATATAAATTAATTGGAATTTAGAATTATTTACAAAACTTTATGGTAGTTACAGTACAGGCTATCCATGGAGAGTTCGAAAATCTCTGCTGCACAGGGTTGACTTTCGAAGCTTATATATCGTAATATATAATGATTCAGGAAATGAGCAATCTATGAAACTATAGCTCTTGGTGTCTAGTTTTTAGAAAATAAAACTATTTGTCATTTGCAGTTGTGTGCAAAGAGTTATTGCTATTATACTAAAGGCTATCTGGAATGAGTTTGGAAATCGCTGACTAGGAATTTGTTCATCGCGAACGCGAGAGAAGGGTCGCGAACGTGAAGAACAAACCCCTGGGCAGCAGAATAAACTCCAAATTCATCCTATTCTTCCATTTTTGGAAAAAGGAAGCTCGGGTGGGGCGATTTTTCGAGGATTTTCAGAGAAAATAATGGGGTAAGTGTCCTTAACTCAATTTTGGTTAGATTACCCGAATCTATACTAATTTTAGCATTTAATCTATGATTTAAGATGGAAAAGTTTGAAAACCCTCTTGGATAGATTTGAGGATATGGGAGTCGAATTGTTATAGAAATTTAGTAATTTTGATATGGTTAGACTCGTGAATGGATGTGCTTTCATGTTCCATGACTTTCGTGGGATTCCGAGATGTGGGCCCCATGGGTGAATTTTGAGTTAATTTTGGATTTTTATTGAAAAATGTAGTATTTTCTTATGAAATATATTCTATAAATTTTGTTGACTGTATCGAATTATTTTGGGTAGATTCGAGCCATTCAGAATTGGATAATCGAGGAAAAAGGCCTACTAGTGGATTAAATTGGAGCAAGTCGAGGTAAGATCTTGCCTAACCTTGTGTGGAGGACTTCCCCTTAGGATTTGAGTCTTTTATGTTGATTGTAGTTCGTGTATGCGAGGTAACGAGTGCGTGCTCAGACTTATTTGTGGAAAATTGGCCTTTTAGGATTCTTAGGTCTTTATATTCACTATGTATGAATGTGTTCTTGGCATGAGTGAGTTTCATATTTACTAGTTTCACCTCTACATGCTTAATTGGAATTAATTGCTTCATGATTCACTCTTATTGCCTAACTGACTCCTATTTGATTTAATTGAAGAATTTCGCCTCTCCTATTATCATGCTATCTTTTCATAGCTGCTTGTCTTATTTGAAAATTTTTATTATCCTTCCTGAAATTGTTTAGTCTTAACTGAAGCTAAGATCATCTTTCCTTAATTGAATTGTCGAATATCCTCGAAATTGCCCAACCTTAGAAGGAGTTTAGATAAACTATATTTTTGTTGAATTGCCCTTATTTGGGACTACTTGGCTCGTGTTGATTTCCTTGTTATTGACTTGTATATTGTGAGATAGTTTCTACATGTTACTACTTGACTCGTGTTGATTTCCTACAAGAGGGGTTGCACTGATGGTAAGCAACCTCCACTTCCAACCAAGAAGATGTGAGTTCGAGTCTCCCCAAGAGCAAGGTGGGAAGTTCTTGGAGGGAAAGATGTCGAGGGTCTATTTGGAATCAGCCTCTCTACCCCAAGGTAGGGTTAAGGTATGCGCACCTACTACCCTCCCCAGACCCCACTAAGTGGGATTATACTGGGTTGTTGTTGTTGTTGTTGCTACATGTTAGTTTTGCGGTTGTTGAATTGTTCCCTTTATGCCAGCATTCTTTTTTGTGGTTATTCCTTGTGAGCTGGTTCTACCGTTTCCTTGTGATTTACAGTCCTTAAGTTGATTTACTTGTCTTACACTTTATTATTGTCATTGTTGTTGTTATACATATTGTGGTGATGTAAGAAAATAAGAAATGCAAACCAATAGGATCACGAGGCTGGGCCTCGAGTTGGCTGGAGCGGGGCTTCGAGGTCTAAACGGGCTTGTAGCGATGAACAATTGATGAAGAATCAATGATAATGAGGGCCTTAGGGATGGCCTTTTACTTTTAATAATGAGCAATAAATGAATAATGAAACAATAAGCATCAAACGCAAAGAACAATTATGTTAGCAAAGAGTAGAGAATGTTATATTATATTCAATATATTGTGTAATAAATCCGAGAGAGGTCACAAGATGATAAGGATCCCCTTTTTATAGGAGGGGTGAATCCCAACACAGTACATGGCTAATAAATGATGAAGAAGTGCTACTACTATAGCTGTATAATGGCTTAGTACGGATTTGTATTATTCTTGCAGATTTTGCCAGTCCTCATCGTATGCCCTCGGGGGTTTCCCCCCTTTCCATAACGGACATCGATTTTTGTACTACCTTGAGGTATGCCATGGTGAGTCTTCTAGGTACTCTACCGAGGCGGGTGCTTCGAGGACGGGTTATGGACCGTATTTTGATCCCAACGAGACTAGGCTTGAACTTCCACGGAAGCCTCAAATCGGTCTTCCACGATTTTGACCATGTATAGATAGTCCCCGCGTTTCTTAGAATAGAATGATATGAAACGACTTTGACCTCGATTTTCTAGAGCCTCTCATGATGACGTTGTGCTTGTGACATAAGCTTTCGGGGTGATTGAAACATCCCATCGGTTCGTCTTCCCAGGAGCATTGAATACCCTGCTGGTTCATTTTCCCAAAAGCGGTGATTGCACCGCCGATCCGTTTCCTCAAAAGCATTGATTGCGTCGTCAGCTACGTTACTGTCGTTCTATAAATGGGAGATTACTTGAACCAAGATTTTACCCAGTCATTCTTCAACAGCCTTTATCCCTTTTCTTATCTTTATCCTCATCCAAACTCTTATTTCTATGGTTCAAACTCGTGACCGTAAGGTCATATGGCAGTAGTTTTGCAAGTTATGCCATGGCTCTTTTTCAGAGCTTTTCCCTATTGAGTGAGATCATACTAGGTTGTTGTTGTTGTTGTTGTTGCTGTTGTTGTTGTCGTTGGCTCAAGATAATGAGAGAGGGGCCTCAAATTCTTCCCCTATCAGAGGATATGTGGACTATAAATTGCTGCTTATCTCTCTTAACTTCAACCTGGTGTGGCGCTTCACTCCTTTTGCTTTCCATGGAGTAAGGTGGCGCCATCTACTAACTTTTGCATCCCACACCAGTGCAATGTCTCAAGAAGTGGCTTCAATAGTAGTGCTGGCGAGACCCATACTTGCAAAGTTTTTCACCAGGCCACGATTTCCCTTGCTTGTCAAAAGCTTTTACTCTTTGATAGGCTATAGCCTCTTCCTCATCTATTGCTGCTTCGAAGGAGGTTCTCGAAGACAACGCTCTGAATATCGAAATGGGGTCCCCAAGGAAACGGTTCTCGAAGATATCGCTCCCGAGGATATACCCTCGTAAGTAGATTATGCTTTTGGTTGTAGCCTTTTGCTTCTTTATTTCTGTGTAAGGGCCCTTGTGGGCTTTGTAAAGCACCTTTTATTAATAAAAGAATGTCTTCATTTTGCCTTTGATCTGTGTTGAATGTCGTTCTGCCTTTGGTTCTCGATAGGTTAATATGATATTTCTTGAGATTCTTTGTCATCTCTCGGACCAAGTCTAGATTGATCTGATATAAACTTAGGTTGTCGGGACTTCTGAGTTCGAGTTGAGTAAGAGCAGGGTCCCGATAAAGCTTAGACTTTTTAGGCTTCATTGCTAGTCCTTGAGTGAGAGTTTGCTTGATCATCTGAAAATAAAGATAGCCCTTAGGCCTTTACAAATATTCCCCGAGTGAGATTTTGCTTGAACTCGGGTGGACTGGGCAAAAATTTGCTTTGAACTTACAATGAATATAGCCCTAAGGCGTTATAGATAGTCCCTGATCGAGGATACACTTGAACTCAAGTGGCTTTTAGGCTAAAGTAATCGAGAGAGTGTTTAAATTGAACTTGAGGCGAAGATAGCCCTGAGGCTTTATCAATAGCCCCCGAGCGAGAACTGACTTGAACTCGGGTAGCCTTTGGGTTTAATAGTTGAGTGATAATTTGCTTGAACTCGAATTAAATATAGCCCTGAGGCTTTATCAATAGTCCCCGAGTGAGAACTGGCTCAAACTCGAGTAACCTGAGGACCAAATAATCGAGTGAGTGCTTGCTCGAACTCGAGAGAAGAAAGTAACCCAAAGGCTTTATACATAGTCCCCGAGCGAGACCTGGCTTGAACTCGGGTAGCCCAGGGGCTAATTAATCGAGTGAGTGTTCACTCGACCTCAAGAGGAAAAGGTAACCCGGAGACTTTATCCATAGTCCCCGAGCGAGAACTGGCTCGAACTCGGGTAGCCCGGGGGCTAAATAATTGAGTGAGTGCTCGCTCGAACTCGAGAGAAAGAGGTAACCCGGAGGCTTTACACATAGTCCCAGAGCAAAAACTGGCTCGAACTCGGGTTGAGGATAGACCTGAGCTTTGTGAACAATCCTCGAGTGAGAACTGGCTCAATCTTGAGGTAAATATAGCTTTGAGGCTTTAATAGACGAGCGAGTGATTATTCGAGCCCAACTTGTAGATTATTCTTAATAATTTCTGACAATCCGATTCTTGATACCTTGGATCTCATGCCAACATTATGATGTAAGCGGTTGAAGTGACTGAAGGGTCGCTTTGGCATGATTCTCAAAATCATTAATTGTAGGCGGCTAACAGTTGGCCTTCTGGCTTCCTCCGCACGTTCAAACGATCTTTATAAGTATACAAAACCTCATAACTTTGCCGATATTACTCCCTTAGTGATTCCAAGATTTCATTTAGCCCCTTTCAATTTCCTTAAACGACAATTTCCATTTTCTCAAATCCGTCGCTTTAAAAATGGCAAAGACTTCTAAAACTGTTCCTCAAAAGGAAAAAAACTTTGTTGTCTTCTCGAACGACTAAAGGTAAGCTGGTAGTTCCTCCTAGTATCGATGAGTGTAATCCTGGACCTTGTGATACATTTTCTGATTTTCAAGGTGAAAACCCCTCCTCTATTCTGGGGCGATGCGAGCCCATGTCTCGATATATCAGTTTAATAACCAAAATCGAGAAGCTGAAGGCCGACTGCCATTGGGGAAAGATAGTGCAAGTAGATATTCCTTCACGAGAGGAAGACCTAACCAAGCACAAGGCTGGTTTCCTCAGTGTATACACATATCCTTTCACCTTCGGCCCTGTAGGAGCCTCTTTACCGTCGATAGACCTAGTGATCCTTGACTTCTGCAGCCAATATCAGGTGACACTTGGGTAAATCTATCCATCATTTTGGCATATTGTTTATGTGATTAGGTATCTCTCAAACATGGTCAAGGGGATGCCTTTTACCCTCGACCATCTAATTAGACTGTATAGCCCCCGGCTTTACCGAGGTGGCCTAATTAAGCTGAAACGTCGATCCTCGAAGGCCTTTTTTGCTAACATCGATGAAGACAAGGACCGGGGGTGGATGAGCCGTTTTGTCCGAGATAGGACCTCGGACCTAATCCTTGCTGAGAGAATGCCCTTCCCCAAAAAACGGAATATAAATCGTAAGTAAATATGTTCCACTGATTGGATACCTTTTCTTGACTTTGAACTAACTTTTTTCGATGATACAACTATCGAGTGGTACCCTGGTGCTGTCGAGGATCTTCCGGGCTGGATCCGATGACTCGATTTGATATGCCCGTATGCTAACTACGTGGGCGCGATCTGGCTAAGGCCCATTGGGAGGCCAAAAATCATGGTGAGTTTCATCTCTGTTCATACTTGAGCTCTATAGGGAAGGTATCTCTCGCTAGTATTCTCATCATTTATGCTTATGCAGGTCTTGGAGAGGCCGTTTTGATGAGGAACCCCCCCCCCCGGGGAAGCAAATATCCCGAAGCCCACCAAGGAGAAAAAGAGAAAAAAGAAATTACCGGCCAAGTCTCCGAAGCCAAAAAAGGCTAAAGTTCAAATCCCAAGACCGATTCAATAGCCTCAACTCAAGAGGCATCCAGAAGTCTTTATCCCGAGGGCGAAGAGAGTGATGAATGTCCACTGGTACTTAGGGGAGAATAAGTGATGCTGCCTCTAAATCCGCTGAGTTGAAGGTTACCGAGATGGAGGCTGCTAGAACTGAGGTCGTCAAGGAGGTCCCAGCCCGAACCGTGGGAATTGAAAAAGGGGTCTTAAACGAAGTCCGCGGGCCGACCATCGACGAAAACATTTCGGATGCCGAGGGGCATCTGGTTGACGAACCCAAAGAAACCCTCGATGAAGCCCCTCGTAGGCGGGAGAGGGCCTCCATCGACCCAGTCGAGGTGATCAACGTAGATGAGCATCTGTCGGGCCCATCATTCTCTCCTGGGCAAATACGGGATGCCCAAGATATGAACACTCCCACTGTGGGGGAATCCTTCAGAGAGAATAATATGTTTGAAAGATTTTTTGTAGGGGTTGAGGAAGGCCCCGATATCGTTTCCTCATTGATTTACAAAGAAGCCGAGAAGCTTCGACAACAGGTAATCTTTATTTGATCGTTGTATTTTGAGTTTCGATTCTTGCTTTTCTGACTCCCTTCTTTTGTGTTCTCAAGCCTTCAAGCTTTCCAACCAAGCCTTTTCCAAGTCACAAGAAGAGTTGGCTCATTTGTGAGGACGAATTTAGGAAGCTCGTTTTTGAATTGGATGAACTCAAGGCCCTTAATGCCCAAAAGGAGGGGAAGCTAGGTGACATTTGAGCTCATTTGGAGAGGGTATATTGAGAGTGGGCCGATCTCGATGAGCAGGTAATATGACCCTCGTGGGCTTATTTTTGTGCTTCAGTCAGTTGAGTGTTTGATATTGTAATTTGGCTTTTTCAACTTAAGCAAAAAGATGATTTAATGTGAGAGGAGCTTAGAGTCAGAGATACTGAAATTCTTGGATTGAAGCAGCGCATAGATGAGGTGTCTTCCGACAGGGAAGCTCTTTGAGAGATGCTGGCCTCGATTGAGGCCAACTCCAAGGGGCGAGGGAAGAAACTGCAAGTACAAAGACCTCCATGTTGAACTAGTCGCTGAGCTATCTGCAGCCAAGTCCGATGTCGTTGAGCTCATGTCCTCATACAGAAAAGATGCTGCTGCTGCAAATGCTTGAGCCAGAAAGGTATCCGAAGAGGCTGAGCTTAAACTCTCTCGAGCTTTGTAACATGACCGATTAAGATCTCGGAGATAGGCTCTCGAGGATGTATATGCAGGGGGCATCGATTTGTCCGCCGAGATTGAGAGGGTGAAGGCCCAAGAGGAAGAATCGACAATTCTACTTTCTTCCGAGGATGGTTCAACCTGTGGTTTGACTAGAGGCTCTGAGGATGATGAAGGTGAAAGTGAAGTCCCCGAGGGGAAAGAGGTCGTCGATGACCTGGGGGTCGAGGGCCAGGCCATTGAGGGAGCTCTGTCTGGTCAAGTAATCCTGGTGGTAGATTAGGCTCTTATTTGTTCCTTCTTGTGTAAGGGCTCCAGGTGTGAGCCTTGTAAATGTGACTTTGTGAAACCTTATCATATATATATATATATGTGTGTGTGTGTGTGTGTGTGTGGACTTTTGCTCCTTGTCTTTTCTTGTTTTCCTTTTGCCTTTTTGGAATAAATTTCGATGCTTGTCGATAACCAGTTCGATGTATCAGACTTATGATATAAACCCCTCGGGTTTTCATGCTCGATGAATGATTGATGATAGTTGACCGTTCAATGTTCGATCCTCGAGTCATAATCTGACTCAGGCTTATCGACCCTTAGGTTTTCAACATATCGGCCTTTAGGCTCTTTTAGGCTGGCCCTTAAGCTCTTACGCATTGACGCTTAGGCGCTTTTTTAGGCTGGCCCTTAGGCTCTTATGCATTGGCCCCTAGGCATTTTTTTAGGCTGGCCCTTAGACGCTTACGCATTGGCCCTTAGGCACTTTTAGATAGGGTCGATGCGACCTTTAATATGGCTATAGTTTTCCCAGTTTCGGCTAAAGCCTTTGGAGTTTTGATTATGCCTTGGCATGTTTTGTGTTCATCCGACTCTTCGACAGCTCAAGTAAGAACCTCGATTGTGAGTTGATATGTGACGATAATTGAGTACCTCGAGAGGTTCTATTGAAGGCTGATTTTTCGAAGCCTTTTTGCTGAAGGCTGATTATCTCGAAGCCTTGTTATTGTTTGAAGCTGATATGATCGAAGCTCTTTTACCTGTGCTAGGGGTATCCTGATTAACCAGTTCTTTTCGAAGTATTTGGAGGCCTTTAATTTTATGGCGGCGGTCGGACATCTTCGAGCCGCATTAATTTGGCCAGAGCCTTTTGATATAACCGTAGTATTTATGTTCGATCGTAGCCTTTAGTCCCCGGGTGAGATGACCTCGGCATCAATATCGAGGGTATGCCTTTTTAGGGGTCTTGCAAGTTCGATATATAGACTTAGTTTTAATATTGGGGTTATACCTTTTGAAGTTCTTATAAGTTTTGGCATGTCTCGTTGAGGTCTTACAGATTAAGCATTACCTCATTGATGGCTTACAAACTCGAGGTTGCCTTATTGAGGTCTCATGATTTTGAGTTCTTGATGGCTTTGACGAGCTGACTGTCGATGATAGTCCTCGAGTGTTCGAGGATTTTTGGTCCTTGAGCCGTTTTTGCATGAAAGTAGTGAACTTCTTCGAGTGTTTTGATAAGAAAAGAGGCTTCCTCAATTATTTGATATATGCGTACATGCTTTTTGCTTTTGGAGGTTCGATTATTCTATATGGACACAATTCATTTGACCGTTTGGCCCAATACAACATTCCTTTGTCGTGATCCTCCTAGGAATAGTTCGGTTTCTCCGAAGGGGAGACCTCCCGGGGTGATGCCCCCCAGTATTTGAGGTTGATCAAAGAGAAGCCTCAAAAACTTGATGAATTCTCCTTGGGTAGCATATGGATGTTGCCTCGTTAATAACCTCACTAGTAAAACCCATTTGGGATGAAACCCGGTCCAAGGTAAAAAGAGTGCAACGCATACTTTTTAAAACCCGAGTTCTTCGAGTTGGAGGTTGATTCCTTTTACTTGAATACCTGTGGTAGCTTAGTATAAAATGTAAGTGAAAAGGGAGAAGGTTGTACCTTAGCATTTATAGCGTTAGAGCCTTGATCCGTTTTATTTGCTTGCTCTGAGGACGCAGCACGGGCCTTTATTGACTCTTGTTTTTTGGCTTCTTCGATGTGGGGGGTATTGATGTTGGTGCTATGTCGTGCACCGTGAACATCTCTCTTGCTGCGTGTTGTTCCCCGTGCACTACTTTTACCCCATCCTTGGTTGGAAACTTTATCATTTGGTGAAGGTTTGATGGCACTGCCCTCATACTGTGTATCCACGGCCTTCCAAGTAAGGCATTGTATCTCATGTCACCTTCGATGACATAAAACTTGGTATCTTGGATTGTACCGACCACATTGATCGAGAGGATGATCTCTCATTTTGTTGTCTCGCTTGCCATATTGAATTCATTGAGGACTCTAGAGGCGGGTATGATCTGATTGAGCAGTCCGAGCTGCTCCACCACCCTCGACTTGATTATATTGGCTGAGCTACCTGTCTTTGCCTAATTTTGACTCCCATTCTGTGGACCTTGGTTCCTTTGTTAGGAGACTGTTTGGATATACTAAGCCCGAGGGGGCTCCTAGTTGGTCATCCTCGACCCTGATCTTTGATTGGTATCAGTTTTGTACATCCGCTCATGTCACAGCGGGTTACTCAACCAATTTCTACTTTAGTTGTTTCGAGGCTATCGAGCTTTGCTTGTTCAAGCCCTGAGTGAAAGCCTGTACTACCCAGTCATTGGAGACCGGTGGCAATTCCATTTGCTCCATCTGGAAACGACATACAAATTCCCTCAACATCTCATTCACCCTTTGTTTGATCTTGAAGATGTTGGACTTCCTTGTAGCAACCTTGATGGCACCGTCATGCACCTTCACAAAGGAATGTGTCAACATGGCAAACGAGTCCATTGAGTTCGGGGGTAGGTTGTGATACCACATCATAGCCCCCTTCAATAGCGTTTCTCCAAATTTTTTCAGCAAGATAGATTCGATCTCGTCATCTTTTAAGTCATTCCCCTTTACAGCACAAGTGTAGGCGATAATGTGCTCGTTGGGGTCTGTGGTCCCATTATATTTCAGGATATCGAGTATTCTGAATTTCTTCGAGATAGTCTTCGGAGCCGCACTCGATGGGAATGGTCTCTACACGAACTTCTTTGAATCTACACCCTTTAGGATCGGGGGTGCGCTTGGGATTTGGTCGACCCTCGAGTTATAAGCCTCCACCTTTTTTGTCGTTAGCCTTTATCTTCTTTTCTCCTGATTCAATCCTTTTAGTGAGGTCCTCAAGCATTTTCATAACAGTGGGGTCCGTTTCAGACACGTTGTTACTTGATCCCCCCGGCGCCTGCTCGACTCGAGGAGCCGTTTCTGGTGTTGTCATGCTTGGAGTTTTTTGTTGACTTTGCAGCTGAGTAATAGTCCCTTGTTGTGCTTGCAGCATTTCAAAAATGACTTGGAGGCTGACTCCTCCTTCTTCCATCCCTCATACTTTTTGGCCTCCATCCTGGGCTTTCCTTTGTTCGTTCCTTATGGGGTTTGCGCTTGCTTTCGTGATTATGGCGTTGTAGGAGCTGATGTTAGTTGGCTCCTCGTTTGGTACTCCCTTAGGGTTTACAGGTAGTACACCCAACCCTACGCCGTTGTTTTCTCCAAGTTCTTCACTGTTGTGAAGAGGTGCATTTTGTGTACTAGACATGATTAAGCCTAAAATCAAAGAATATTTGACAAGAAAAAGTGTGAAGAGTAACGTGTGTTATAAGAAAACTAGCACCAAAACAATCACTATTATTTTTAGCCCCACGGTGGGCGCCAAACTGTTTACCTTGAAAATGGTGACTATAATTATATTTGATATTATGGCTCTAAAAATACGTGATTTATCTTAATACTAGTTGTAAGGTGAATAATGCTACATGTAAGTAAAGAAAATAAGAAATGCAAACCAATAGGATCATGAGGTTGGGCCTCGAGTTTGCTGGAGCGGGGCTTCGAGGTCTAAACAGTCTTGTAGGGATGAACAATTGATGAAGAATCAATGATAATGAGGGCCTTAGGGATGGCCTTTTATGGTTAATAATGAGCAATAAATGAACAATGAATGAACAATGAAAGAATAAGCAACAAATGCAAAGAACAATTATGTTAGCAAAGAGCAGAGAATGTTGTATTGTATTCAATATGTTGTGTCATAAATCTGAGAGAGGTTACAAAATGATAAGGATCCCCTTTTTATAGGAAGGGTGAATCCCAACACAGTACATGGCTAATAAATGACGAAGAAGTGCTACTAGTACAGCTGTATAACCGCTCAGTACGGATTTGTATTATTCTTGCAGATTCCGTCAGTCCTCATCATGTGCCCTCGGGGGTTCCTGCCTTTTCATAACGGACATCGATTTCCTTACTACCTCAAGGTATGCGGTGATGAGTCTTAGAGGTACTCTATCGAGGCGGGTGCTTCGATGATGAGCTATGGACCGTATTTTGATCCCAACGAGGCCGGGCTTGAACTGCCACGGAAGCCTCAAATCGGTCTTCCCTGATTTTGACCGTATACAACTGTAACTATTGTTTTTGTTGGTTGCACTGCATGTTTACTTTGATACTACGGAACTGTATTCCATGATATCCCCCTACATGTTTACTTTGGGACTACGGATCGATATTCCGAGAGATCACCCTGCATATTTATAATTGGGACTACATGACGATATCCTGAGAGATCCCCCTGTACTAGATATTTATTTTGGGACTACGGATAGATATTTTGGGAGATTCCCTTACATATTTACGAATTGGACTACGGTAAAATATCCCGGGAGATCCTCTGCACATTTACATTTGGGACTACGAGACGATATCCTGGGAGATCCCCTATTAAAATCATTGTGTTATGAGCTATTGTTTTCATTGATCCTATCCTTGTGTTAACATTATATGTGATGTACGTACTATTCCTTATACTCACTAGCTAGTATGAACTATGTTAGGATACTTGCACAAGCATACACGTGGCTAACCACCCTAATCGGATAGGAGGCTTCTTGGTATTGTCGAGTATAGACGCACACCCTTGTTTATTTGTCTTCCATGTGAGAATGGCTCTATTTGGTACGTGAGTTGTCAGTACGATTATTTTGTATGATGAGGGCATAGGATGCCAAGTGTTAGGGTTCAGGTATTGAGACCCATATTGTATGATTGTGAGATGAGGTGTCATAGGGTGACTCATATTCGAAGGTTATTTAGTTGAGAAGATTATACTCGAAAAGTATTTATTTTGAAATAACTATTTTTGAAAAGAACATTTATTCAAACGAAGTATATTTTGAAACATTTTTATCACTTGAAAGATTTGACTAATCGATTGAAGTTTGCTAGCTAAAACCAAATGTGAAAAATTGTCGTAATTGCTGAGTTAGGACTTGCCTTTGCTGTATTTGTGATTTCGGATTTGAGTTGTATTTTCGTTTACATTTCTGTGTTCTTATCATGGTGTTCTGCTGTTACATGTTGTTTTCCTTCCTTATTGCAACTATTGTGTTGTTTGCCATATTGCGTAGTCTTTATATAGATAATATGTTCTGTTGTTTCTATACTTATACTTGTTCTGCTTATTAGACCACTGGGTGTCTTGACTGTTCCTCATCACTACTCCACCGAATTTAGTCTTGATACTTACTGGGCACTGTTGTGGTGTGCTCATACTACACTTCTGCACATTTTTTGTGCAGATCCAGGTATTGATCGTCAGTAGCTAAGTGGATTCTTACCGAGGAAACTCAAGGTAAACCTACTACTGCGTTCGCAGGCTTCGGAGTCACCTTCCTATTTTATATTCACACTGTTGTACTTATTTCCATATGGTTGTATTTAGAAGTTGTAGTGAAACTCTGTAGAGCTTATGACTTGTACTACCGAATTTTGGGAATTATAAATTTTGTAGAGATTTCTGCTTCAGGATTGTTAATTTTCATTTATTATTGTGGTATTTCAGTATGAGTTAGGCTTACCTAGTCCCTAAGACTAGGTACCATCATGATACCCAAAAGGAGGGAAAGTTGGGTCGTGACACTTATTTAAAGGCATTAAGGGTTTTGAGAAAAACTATTCAGAAATACTCCAACTTCGTGATAAATTTTTCTTGTTAAATTCTCAAGCTTTTTTCATAATATCTGAAGAGAGAAAAGTAAGGGTTTCATTATATTGGGCGGTGAGGTTGTGGTGGCGAATAACTCAATGAGCTATAGTTTATCTTCACAAAGTCATGTTAAGTTGCCACTTACAATGGAGTACGATAGACCGGTATCGTTGTTATGCAATAAATTGAGGTTGAGCAAGCGTTCGGTGAATCTTAAAATAATTGGAAGATATCCGTATTCTGTCACTCCGCAAGGGTTTGCTTGTTATGCTTAGTTTAATATCGAGGATGATGAAACTCTAAGAGATTTTTTTGGGATTCCGGGTGAATACCGGGAACTTATTTTGATAAAAATGTTGGAAATGTACGTGAAGCATGAAGATGTTCACAATAATGATGTTGCGCAGATCAGTGATAACCCTCAATCATCGGGTGGTTATTCTTGAGCAGTTGTAGTCCAACAGGTTCCGGCTGAAAGAGTTTGGCCGGATCTAAACTTATCTCCACGGGCAAACAAGGAGCGAGGAAATAATTTCTCTCCTACTTTACATAATCTACAAGATAACTGGTAAACTTCAATTTTCCTTTGTGTTACAATGTTTATATTTTGTTGTATTGAATTTGTATTAACACTTATATATTCTACAGGGGGTACCATCCAAATATGAATTTTACAAGTTATGACCCCACACCCAGTTGGAATATGCATAGTTTTAGGTGTGTTGGATCACGGTGGTCCATCCGGGAGTCATCACCAATAGGATAATGTCCATCATGGAATATCAACACATTACGACTTGTAAGTGAAGTGATACAGCTATATGTAAAGTATTTATAAATTTGAGTAGCTTATCATTTTGTTGTTTGTTTAGTGAAAACGAGCAACTTGATGGTCCTGACCTCACTTAGTTGCCCGTAGACGACGTATTTACTCGGGATTTGGCAGATGCGCAGAGTCAGGAATATAATATTGACAACAATGTCGATAAGTCTGGAGATGACACACCCTTCCCTAACAAGGGTGATGAGGAGGAGGAAGTGAATGTCATACCTGAGCTGACGAGGGAGCATGCTCCACCTCCCTTTAGACCAAGAGTGTATGAATCCCTCGTGTCGGTTCATTCAAGGCATATTCAGTACCTTGGTAATTTTCCAAGTATGCCAAATGTGGATGCTCTCATAAGGGATCTTGACGAAATTTGGTCAGCAATGTGGGATGAGTCTAGACCAACAGTGCTGGCAAAGGGCATGTTTTTTCCCGATAAAGCTCGCTTATCCAGGGGTTGTAAAATGTACAACGTAAGAGAGTGTCGTGAGATGATGGTATGGGAGTCAAGTCTGGATGTATACAAGGTTGTTTGTCGTAGATGTTTTACGGGTTGTCACTGGATGCTGCGTGCGAGCAAGAAGGAAACAGGGTTTTGGAAAGTGGGTAAATATATTAGCACCCACAATTTTGAAGTGGACACATGGGAATCACTTCAACTTGGATGTTGACTTGATTTCTCTTCAACTGATTCCACACTTGGATGTATCCATTAGGTACAAGACCAAAGAGTGTATTACATCCATCCACCAGGAATATGGGTGTACTATTAATAAAAGAAAGGCATATCTTGGGCGCAAATGTGAGATAAGTCATTTGCATCTCTACACAGATACATGGTCGCACTAAAACACTTCAACCCCAGGACTATTGTTAAATGGAAGCTTGATCAAAGTGCAGGAAGACCGGAATATATATTCAGATATGTGTTCTGGGTATTTAAGCTAGCAATTGATGGTTTTGTGCATTGCTGTCCGGTAATTTCCATAGACGGTACTCATGTCTATGGAAAGTATGATATTAAGCTGTTGATTGTTGTTGTAGTAGATGTCAGTGGACAAATATTTCCACTAGCCTTTGCCATCTGTGCAAATAAAAGCGAAGAGACGTGGACGCTATTTTTGAACCACTTGAAGCAGCACGTTGTCAAACAACATTCAGGTATTTGTCTAGTATCTGATCGGCATGGTGGTATATTAAGTTCTGTCGAGTATTTGCCTGAATGGGAGGAACCCTATGCATACCACCGTTACTGTGTGAGGCACTTGAAGGCCAATTTCTAAAAGATATATCCCAACAAGGAATTGCATGATTTAATGTGGATGGCTGCAAATGATCACCAACAGTGAAAATTCAGGAGGCACATGGAATCGATCTGGCAGTTAGATGAAAGACCCTATCATTAGTTGATGCGACATGAGATTCACAAGTGGACATTGCATACGGATGGTGGTAGACGATAGGCAACGCTGACTACAAATGTCTCGGAGTCTTTCAGCAGGTTATTGAAGTCTGCACGTGGATTGCATGTCACTGCCATGGTCTGGATGACATTCAAACAGATGGCGGAGAGGTTTGTTTAAAAGGCATAGAGATGCATTGGAATTAATGGAGAGGGGTGTTTAATTTATGCCAATACTGATGAAAATATTTGAGAAATACAGGAGACGAGCACATTGGCATTCATAATTACAGTATGATCACGATTGGGGTATTTTTTAAATTCGCACCGCTATTCATCAACACCGAGGGAATAATATACACACCATAAATGAAGCTAGCAGGTTGTGTTCATGTGGGAAATGGACCATCTACCACATACCATGCTCACATGCCATGAAGTGCTTTCAACAAACAGGTTTATGGCCAACCAACTATGTTGATAAGCAATACAGTGTTGATGTATACTTAAACACATATAGTGGGCAGTTGCAGCCAGTGGGTGCTGAGCATTATTGACCACCGGAACCATTTAAAATGTTGTGTAACAAGGACTATTTGCGCAAGCTACAAGCGCAAAAGAGAACGCATATATGGAACCAAATGGATGTTGGTGATATCGTTTATGTGCGTAAATGTGGCATATGCTCACAAACAGGATACGACTATTGTAAATGCCCTTCAGCTAGTTTGGGTGGCGGTGGTAATCCAGCTCCTGGTGCAAGTTCGTCTAATGTACCCAACTATTAAAGATGCACCTAGTGTTTTGTTTTCATAATGTTTTTTGTAATAAGTATTTGTACTTGTTTATGTTGCAAGATGTATCAAATAAAATTATGTTTCCACAGCCTTGTTACATCTTATTAATATTTAACATTTTTTAGTTGAGTAAATTAATGAATTTCTCCCTCCCGTTCATGTAATCAAAAAAAGTATTGGATTAAAAATGGATAATGTTTACGTTCACTTTCGAGTCTCACTCTAAAATTATTAGAAAACTACACTGTCAGAGGAGGAAGATGTTTGATACATAAGTGAATATATATAGCGCGGTTAAATACTACGTTTTGTGTGTTGTCTTGCCAATCTGAAAAGCTTCTCGACTATAAAAAAATTGTTTCATTTCAAAAAAAAATATTTAACACGCCATATATAGTGCGGTTAAATACTACGTTTTGTGTGAATATATATAGCGCGGTTGAATACTACGTTTTGTGTGTTGTCTTGTCGTTCTGAAAAGCTGCACAACTGTGAAAAAGCTATTTTGTATCAGAAAGAATCTTTAACATTCCAAGCATAGCGTAGTTAAATACTATATTTTGTTTGAATATATATAGTGCGGTTAAATACTACGTTTTGTGTGTTGCCTTGCCTATAAATAACAGGCGCATTCTAGTTATTTTCTGCGCTTAACAATAACCAATAGCAAAACTTTCCATAAAAGCAAGGTATTTTTTTACACTTTAACAAATGTTTGAATGCCTTTATGTACCAAGGTTCCAGTGCGGCAAAAAATGCATCATGAAAAACTGTTGGGATGATGGTGAAGTTGGACGCCGCTACTGGATATGTGTGAACAAGTTTTATAGGATTCCCGACGAACCATTTTGCAATTTTGAGGTATGGATGATGAACCCTGTCATCAGGAATGCTACAAGCAATCTTTGTAGTTTCTTCATGATTTGACCGAAAAACAGTGGGAATATGAACGAGAATACAAACGAGAAGTTGCGAAGTTGAAGGAGAAACTCAAAGAGGTGGAAGAAGAAAACAATAAGCTGGAAGAAAATTTTAAATGATTGGAGCAGAGAATACTAGGTGGTGGTGACTAATATATGACATGTATGTGTTGAGTGTAGTACTTTATCTTTATATTTTCCGTGTCATATGTTTTCATTAGTTGTACTGCATTTAAATTATGTTAAGTTTCTATGTTTGTGTTTGTGTTGTAGTGTTAAAATAAAGAAGAAACGGGGAAACTAAATCATAATGCGCATATTATGTAAGCATAAAAAATTATTGTTATTATTTACATAAAATAATATTTACATAGTGTACATTAAAAAGACAAAAAAAAAGAAAATCAGTATGTCCCACAGCCTGTGTGCTTCAATGCAGCCGCTGGCCTGAGGCACATCCCTTCCCGCCCTGATACGCTATCAGGATCATCCTCATCACGTCGCCTCTTTATATGAGGATGCACTGCAGCATGATCGTCAGTAGTGCTGGCAAGATCGGTAAAAAGGGTCGTCGGTCCATCAGCAACCTACAAAACAATAATTCAGCTCAGTATATGAAATATATATATTGGTAATGTACGTGTTAAGTCAAAATATATTTCTTACCATGGTCTCATTGGGCTCCTGAATATAAGCATCCGTGGGGTCCTGTTCATCATCGCACAAAGTGGCCTCCGTGATGGGCTGAGATGAATCTTTAATAAGAAAATTATAAAGTTATTTATGGCGATCAATGAGATAAAAAAATTTAAAATTTAATAGTAATACAAACATACCTACGCCTGTGAAAGATCCATAGCACCCGTCGACGAAGAGCCAAAACTCAATCGGCGCCCACCATCCACATCTCGGGTTAGCCGATCCTCAGCAGCGGTCGATGGGCCTGAAAAGAACTGCTCCCAATCTCTGGTAATGCCCGTTCCCATGATCAACAATGGATCTAATGGGGTCACCTGCGATGCTGTCAGCGCCAACTGAAGGTTGTATGATGGCATGATGCCGGGATGCTCGTTTGGCTGAGGGAGGTGACCCGGCAAATCAGCTCCAATATCCTCATCAGGTGGCTCAACAGGTTCCTCAACGCCCCTTTACTTGGGACCACCTCCTCGTCGGCCCCCACAACCCCTTGGGGCACCCCTGCCTCGTAGATAGCCCTGCCTCGTGCTCTAAGCGCTCGTCCTCGCTGGCTCAATCCAGTGTCCGGGCAGCTAGCTCTGTAACCTACCGGCCATACTCCTGCAAAGCGACCGCAGGATCGCCAGCACGCTGATGCATCTGCAGTCCCAACTAGTGGACTAAATTTAGACCAATAGCATGCACAACATGTAAAATATAAATTATAGAACGCTATGTCACAGTTGTTGATACACAATTTTTTTCTATATATTCTTAATATGTAAAATAACTTCAAAATAGCATATAAATGCATATATAAGCATGTCTGAATGTTTTATTATTTTCCATAATTCTTAAAGGTTTAAATTGATTTATTTTTCCCTTTTTTATCCATAAAATCTCAATAATTATTTTCAAAATTATTATTTTTGGTAATTTATCTATTGTATTTTCATATTTATGCCAAAATATGGCTAAAATAATTTTTACATATTTTTACAATCTCATTTAGTAATTTTAAAGATAAATTGCACATAATTGTAATATTAGCCATTTTAAGGTTTAATTGTGTCTTATATTCATAAAAATGAGTCTTGTATTTTTAAATTATTATTTATGTTTTATAAATAATTTTAGTATTTTCAATTTATTTACAGAATCTATTTACTATTTTTTTTTAAATTAAAAAGTGAAAAAGTGGCTATTTAAATTTTAGCCCAAATTGGTTTTCAATTTAACCCCAAATCAAACCCAATTTCCCGGCCCAATTCTAATTAAAACCCGCCCCTAACCCTTTTAAAACCAACCCGAATCCGTATCCCCACCTACCCCTTCTAATCTAGGTCATTGATCATTCAGATCAACAGTCACCATTACACCTTACCTTAATTAATCCCAAATGACCCTCAAAACCCTCTCATTTATTAAAATCCGCCGCCCTAGAATCCCCTCTCCTCTCCAACCCTTCTGAAACCTAAATCTAACCCTAGCCGCCGCCACCCAAATCTACCCTAATTCTCTTTGATCTTCACCTAATACATGGACTCTCATGGCTATTTGAGAGGTGTACCGCTCTCCTATGGCTCCTCGTTGTTTGTTTCCATGATTTCATGGACAGATCTCAAAAGGATCTAGTCCAATCTTGGTTCGACTTCTATCTATGGCCTTTTTCCGGCCATTCATGACTGTTCAAGTCAGATACTTGACTTTTCCGGCTAGATCGATAACTTTTCACAGTCTTTCTCACTTTTTCTAGGTTTTCTGAAACCCTAGTTTTTAAGATCTTTCGATTTTCTTTCAGATCTATCTTAGATCTGTGATTGTTATGAACTTCTTAGTGTTTTCTCAAAAGTTCTTCGATTTTCTTTCAAAGTAACTCTTCGTTTTCAAATTAGCGTTTCTTAACCTCTTTTAAAAGGATCTCTTCTCCGATTTTCAGTGTTGTTTTACTGTGTTCAAACAATTTGCTCATGTTCTTCTTCTATCTAGTTCATCGTGTCAAACCCTAGGTGTTTCTTGTTTTATCTTAGTGCTGAAACTGCCTTTGTTTGTTTTGCATATATACTGGTTTCGACTGAGTTCTTTGTGTTTAGATCCTTCTATTTGTTTAACTTGACTGATTCTAAAGTTCTTACCTTTTCAACTCAGCTCTGTCAAAACCCTATTTCCTTATAAATGTTTTCATCACTTATTGCTATGAGTTTAAAGACTTTTCTTATTTCTGTGTGTTGATCTCCTTTACCGGTTACTATGGTTTCTTCACTTTTGATTCTATATGACTACTTGACTTGCTGAATACCATACTTCTAGTAGATTCTTTTACTGCTAAGCCCTAGCCTACTACTGATACTACTGTATGATTGTATGCACCTAGTTGTTCCTTTTGTCAATACGGTTGGCTTTGCACGTTCATTCTTCTCTATTTATATGGCAAAGTGCAGAATCATGATTCTTTCTTGACTGATATTGATTTCCTCAAGTTACGACTGATTGCAAATATTTTCTCATAAACCCCTGGTTTCACTCGTTTTGTTTAAATTGACTGATTCATTTCCTTTGCTGTGATATTTTACCTTTGCTGAGCCCTTTCCCCAATTAAGTATATTTTTGTACGTGGACTCAATTGTATATTCTATGTTCTATTATCCCTTATATGGTCAGAAATCAATCTTCCTCAAATTTATTTTCTTTCCTTAATTATCTATGTTGGTATACGCTAAGCAGTAATTCCTTAATTAAATGGAAGTACTTGTGTTAATTGATTCTGATTGTGAGTATTTCCATGTTTGTGTTAACACTTTACTTGTTATCTTATTTTCTACTCGTTTTCAAAAGTTATAAATACCCTACCCTCTCTTCTTTAAAACAAACGAACAACTGAGTTCAGAACACACACTTACACACTCAAAACTCTCTCTTTCTCTATTACTACTTGTGCTACTACTTTGTCTAGCCGGCTGAAAGCCAAGGCTAGACTGTGGAATCCTGCTTACTTTTCTTTTCTGCACCTTGCTTCCTTGACTGGTATGTCCTAGTATAATTTTCAAGCTCCAACAACAACATGCTTCCTTATTTGTTTCACCCTCTTTCATTTTTGGTTTACTTCTGCTTGTGGTTCTGTTAAGATACATTACCAGCATGCTATAATGTCTCCCCTTCCCTTTTAGATTAATGTACTCCCCTATGTGTGTTTCAAGGCATACTCTGTCTGTCACTTATTGTGTACTTGCTATCTTATGAATCCCAAACCCATATCCCCTCCAATGTGTTTGTGTTCTTTTGGCTAGTTTATGATCATGCCAATATTAGCTATTGTTGTGCATGTCCAATCCAGATCCCTGCTGGGGTCAGGTGCTTATAGACAAGTGTATCCCCAAAATCCCTTGACCCCCTTGTATGACTACTGATTCTGTGTAGTTTTGAGTTTTACTACTACAACTGATTTATTACCTCTGTTACTAATTGCTTTCAAAATAGACAATCAGTCCAGCATTTTAAATAAATCTCTTTCAACATGTGTTCTGCACTTCCACTATATTCTTAGAATCTAGGTTTTGCCCCTCTTGTGTGAGCCTTGCCTTGGGCACCTTGAGCTCCCTCTGAACTTGGATACATAAGAGCTTGCACTTCCGCACTACACTCATTCTGTCTGGTTGTGCATATCTAGGTGTGAGCACTGCCCGAGATCCCTTGAGGTCCTTAGGGAACTCTAACACACCCAGATATGAGAAAGGCCTTGGAATAATATTGGTATTGAAGTGGTTCATTACATTTAGGCTAACTATGAACGCATAAAAGGAATAAAATAATTTAACTTAGTCTTTATAACCAACTAGCAATAATTCTATGTGCTGAACACCTAGAACAGCATGTTAGTTAATAATAATCTCCAAACCGTTTTAATGACTCTGAATAACTATTGAATACTGCATTGTTTCATGCCTAGGAAAGCCTTAGGTAATAACCTGAATAAAAGCTGGAATTGCCTTTGTTAATTATCAACTGCTACGACCAACAGGCAGGCCTGATTCGGACTTTTTTTCTGAGTTATATAATGAATCTATTTCTGACTCAAACTCCCTGCTTTAGGATTTTAAAATTCATACCTTAACTATGTTTAAGTCGTGCTATTTATATGCTTTATTTGCGGAGGTATACATGAGCCTTCTAATTACTTACATGTTTCCCCTTTAAATGCAGTCCTATGTGCTTTTATATGTCACCTTAGCCTTTTTACCTTTAAACCTAAGAGTCAGCCTAAAACCTCCCTCTTATAGGAATAGTAGTCCTAAATCCCTCTGGGGCTGATAGGAATGGGGCGGGTAACAACACGCAATAGAGGTCGAGACCAATCCTTGCTTTAATACCTTCACGATGTGGGAAGGGTAGATATGGATATGATGACCGGTGCGTTAATACCACGTGTATCCCCTCTTCTAAGGAGTGTCATACCGGGTATTGCATTGATGTAATCCATATTGCAAACAAACCTAGGACCCCTTTTTATTTTTTACAAGCATGTTTAGATTATCACTCTTTTCAAAATTTTGCCTTTCAATAATTGTTTTTCAAACGCTTGTGTATTAAAACTTAAATTCCTCTTATTTGAGCTTTATTTGTTTACTTGCTAATTGCAAAAATTCACAAAAAACTATCTGGCCGGGAACCACGTTAGTGGATTCTGAGGGGTGTGTAACACCTTCCCCTTAGGATAATTTCAAGCTCTACCCTATCTCTGGTTATCAAACATAGTTGTAGTTGAACCTTATAGGTGCCCTAACGCACCATAATCCGTTAGGTGGCAACTCTTCAAATACCCGATTCCCAAAAGGAAATGAGTCATTACACCCCATGAATGTCAAAATCCGGACTCCTCTCCGATGGAAGGGGAAAAGGGGGCGCGACAGCATGGTGACTCTGCTAGGGAACATTAGGCTTTTACCATTTCAGATTGTTCTTGTGAACTTGTACCTCACTTATGTGCAATTACTTGTTTAAATTTCTTTAAGCATTTAATTTCTTTTTCAACTGCAAAACTAGCATATCTTCTCTGTTTCCTTCCTTTATGGCTGCTTTAAATTATGAAACTGATGTATTTATCGCTTTCTTAACGTGCAAATACATGTCAACATGTTTTTTTATTATTGCATAATCATGCTCAACATCATACTCCACTCGTGCCAAACAAATACTATAGCAATGCTTTTAATGAGTGGTTGCGCTCTTCCTATATCATTACCCCCTAAATTCGAAAAGGCATCTTTGCCGTAAAACTAGTCGATCAATGGTGCAGTCGACAGTTCCGTGCCTTCCCCCTTGAGTTGTTCGCTCAAGGGTACCAGTCTAAAACTCCGTAGAAACCTTACTCTGTTTAAATTGTGCATGCATCATGGTCAAACCTAGTCGGATCAGTTATGTTGTCCACATAATGATCCTTTAAGATAGCCTTGTCCAAAGTCCACTGGGTTTCCCTAAACCTAAACGGACATCATCACGTTCTGTGCATTTATTTGGAGAACTTAATGCGTCATGCTAATTGTTGATGATAAATAGTCGAGTCTGGTGAGGGTAGGGTCTAACCTTTTTGTTTTTCAAAAAATGAGGCACGAGGTCCCTAGTTTCGGTATGATTAGCATGCCCCCACTCTTGCTAGACTGGTGGAGGAGTCTTCCATCAAATGACCAAATCAATGAGTGGAAAGAGAGGACCGCCAAAGCTAGCGAAAAGTTGGAATATCTGGAATACCGTCTGCTAGAATTGGAAGGAAAAGTGAGGAAGAGAGTCACCGATTGCCAGAACACTGAGGGAACCAAAGGAGAACACCTGGCAAAGTCATTTTTAATGGTGAACCTACGCGAACTGGAGGATCTGATCAACGAGAGCATTTAACCTGAGAAAGATCCTTTTGGGACCAAGTAGTTAGGAGTTTAATTTTCGCTTTATGAATGTAATAAGGCCAATTGCCATTAGTGACTTTTATTTCTTATTTAGTGTTGTTTTAGGATTCATCTATTTTTATCAATAAAATGAGGCATTTAGCATTCTAAGTTCTCCAAATCAATTTGTCGCTAGGCCTACCTCGGGCACAATGAGGTTCCCAAATTAGGACACGATTTACATTTCGCCCTATGTGTTTAAATATTGCAATACTTTTTATAATCCTCACTAACTTGATTATCTTTTTATTTTTGTTTTGTTTTCTTTCTTTATTCCCCTCCCCAAAGGTTAGTTCGTGCACTCTGGCATCATCATCTTATTTTACGAGATCCAGGGCCCGCCACTCATTCCTCCTCTTAGTCCTGTTAAGAACAAGAACAAAGGCAGGATGGAAGATTGGAACAACGTCAGGAAGGAGAACCCAACTGAACGGGTTGAGGCCACTGATGGCCATGGTATTCGGGTTCTCAATGAGAATGTATCCCAACTTGAACAGAAACTGCTGAAATTCCAAGAAGAGCTCGATCAGGTTCAGAATCTGGAAAGCCTGTCATTTTCCCTCAGCACCCCAGATATCAATTTCCCCAACACTCAAACCCCTACACCTCCTTAAAATATCCCAAAGCAACAGAATCATCTCGCTCCTCACCATCACACTATTCCACCAAAGACCCAATGCAACACCTGCCATACCCCAAACAACACTCCACTACTTATCCTAGAACCCCAAAACTCCACAGACCATTTCCACACCCACACACCAGGCCACCATAGCACTCCTATCTACGTGGTGACCATGCCACACTCCACCCAACCTATCTCCAGCACATCTGAGCTTGATGAAAAAGATCTGCTTATCAGGAACTGCCTGAGGGGTACAAACCTCCTAAGTTCGAAATGTTTGATGGTACGGGTGATCCAAGGGTCCATCTGAGGACATATTACGACAAGCTGGTTGGAGTAGGAAAGGATGAAAGGATCCGCATGAAGCTGTTCATGAAGAGTTTGAAAGGAGATGCATTATCTTGGTACATCAGCTAAGATCCCAAAAAGTGGTCAAGCTGGGTAGGCATGGCATCTGACTTTATGGACAGATTCAAGTTTAATACAGAGAATGCCTAGACGTGTTCTTATACAGAATCTGAAGAAGAAGCCCACAGAGACATTTCACGAGTATGCTACTCGCTAGAGGTCCGAAGCTGCTAAGGTCAGACTTGCCTTAGAAGAGGAGCAAATGAAAAAGTTATTCGTCCGGGCTCAGGACTCACAGTACTATGAGCGGATGATGATGATTGAGAACCACAAGGTCTCCGACATTATCAAATTGGGTGAAAGAATCGAAGAAGGTATCAAAAGCAGTATGGTTACAAACCTCGAGGCCTTGCAAGCTACAAATAAGGCCTTACAATCCGGTGGTGTGTCCAAGAAGAGGGATGTAGGGGCTATGATGGTTGCACAAAGGACCATGTCTCCCCTCAAATTCCAAACTTACCCAACACCTTTACTCATATATCAGCCAACCCCAAATTACCAAGCACTTTCATCCTCATACCAAGCTTCGCCACCAACTTATCAGTCACATCCACCTCCTACATATCAACCTACTTCACCTAGATACTCCCAACCAGCTCATTTCTACCAACCTATAACGCTCAACTATCCCACTATCAATCGCCTCCTACACGCCAAAACTTCCCTAGACCTCGACCTAATTTTGATCGTAGACCTCCAAAACAATATACAGCCATCGCTGAACCTATCGACCAGCTATATGAAAGACTCAAAACTACTGGTTATGTCACCCTCATCCCTGCTGCAACCCCTGAGAACCCTTCTCAGTGGATTAACCCAAACAAATCCTGTGCATACCACTCCGGCATGAAAGGGCACACCATCGATGAGTGTCATTCCTTGAAAGATAAGATACAGTCTTTGATTGATAACAAGATCATTATGGCAAAAGAACCCACTCCAAACATCCGCAACAACCCTTTGCCAGACCAAAAAGGTGGAGGTATTCACATGATTGAAATAGAAGATGACTGGGATCCCGAGGGATCAATCGGGTTGATCGCAGAAGGTGATGACCCAAAGAAACCAATAATTACTCTCAACCCAATCATAGTCCAGATTCAACCAGCCAAGGACGTGAGGTGAATATGTTTGTACCACTTGAGTTTGAAGCAACATCATTCGCAAAGATGCCGGCACCAATTGAGGTTGAATTCGTGGCTCCAGCAAATGCACCCGTACCATTTGAGGTTACAGTTTTGCCACCCAAGGCACATACTCCATTCGGAGTGAGGATAGCCACGCTGATCCCAGTGGCAATTTCGACCATGACACCATTCCATACAAAGGCTGTACCCTGGGACTATACAGCCGAGGCGAGGAGGAAAGGCAAGGTCAGGTTCGAAGAGACTGTTGCGGCACATGGTATGACAAGAACTGGTAGAGTCTATACCCCTGAACATCTAGTTGAGTCAAGCAAACAGGCCTCCAATCGGCCACCCATCATTGAGACAGGTCCAGACGACCTTTGGAGGAAAATACAGGCCAAGGAGTATTCGGTCATCGAACAGTTAAACAAGACGCCAGCACAAATCTTCATCCTCTCCTTGCTGCAAAACTCTGAGGCACACAAGAATGCTCTGTTAAAAGTGCTGAGTGAAGCATACGTACCAAGTAACATCACTGGCGGGGAAATGGCTAACATGGTAGGACAAGTGCTGGAGAGCCATAAGATCACCTTTTATGAGGACAAGCTGCCACCTGAAAGGTTGGGGCACAACAAGGCACTGCACATCACCGTGCAATGCGAGGACTATTTCATCACCAGAATCCTGATCGATAGAGGTTCCAGTCTCAATATTTGTCTATTGGTAACACTCAAGAAGTTGGGTAAAGTACTGGATAAGATAAAAGACGGAGCAATCAATGTGAAAGCCTTCGATGGTTCTCATAGGTCCACCATTGGTGAGATTATTCTATGTTTGCAGATGGGACCAACATGGTTCGATGTCGATTTTCAGGTGATAGATGTGCCAGCATCTTACAACTTACTGATGGGACGGCCATGGATTCATGTTATTGGGTCTGTGGCATCAACACTACATCAGGAAATAAAGTTCGAATGGAATCATTAGGAGGTGATCATTCATAGAGACGGTAGCAACCCTATATACAGTCGCCAAACCATTCCGGCGATCGAGAGAAGAAGGAAGCTGGGTGGAGAGACTTACCACCACATTGAACAGGTCAATGCTATCGACAAGGACAAGTTATAGGATAACAAAATCGAGAGTATACTGAATTGGAGTGGGTACGAACCTAGCAAAGGGCTCGGCAAAAACCTCCAAGGAATCGCTAAGCCCATAAAACCCAAGAAACATGGCACTACCTTCGGTTTAGGATATGAAAACACCTGGGAAGAATTCAACAACTGGTCACCCCCATGGCATGGTCCTTACTACCCACTAGAGCAGCCAATACTGCATCGGCCGAAATTGCTTATGGGTCAGATGAAGAAGAAGTACTTGCAGCGGTAAAGAATTTGTTCCTAGAAGACAATGACATGGACTGTTATGTTGTTATCGAGGAGGAGGGAGAGGAAGGCCCTTCCATACAGGCTGCAAGAAGAGGTGCACATCTCAATAATTAG
This sequence comes from Nicotiana sylvestris, assembly GCF_000393655.2. Classification (NCBI taxonomy): domain Eukaryota; kingdom Viridiplantae; phylum Streptophyta; class Magnoliopsida; order Solanales; family Solanaceae; genus Nicotiana; species Nicotiana sylvestris. The sequence goes on along the minus strand of NC_091057.1, from coordinate 60,156,380 downwards.
ATCATCAGGACAACTAGAGCCCGACGAGCCTCGGGGTAGCAAGGCTAAAACAAGCATCATTCGTTGTTTTATTTACTAAATGATTTTCTTTTTGCGTTTTCAATTCCCGCAATAAAATCTTCGATGTTCAAAACAGTTATTCAATTTATCAAAAGCATTTCTGATTTTTTTTTCTTATGATTTAATATTTATTGCTATATTTCTGTACTTTACCAATACAGTATTACTATTACTTATCTTGATGAACCAATGACTGTGACATGCAATGAGACAACACAACAAACGGACATTGATTCAGAAGAAGATGACATACCTGACGAGATTGTCAAAGAAGTTGAGAACTTTAAGAACAGACCTAAGTCCAACCTGGACAAGACCAAAATTGTCAACCTGGGAGATGCAGAAAACGTCAAGGAAACATGAATCAGTGTTCACCTATCGCCATCATAAAAGAAAGAATACGCAGAATTTATAAAGGAATATGAGGGCATATTCGTCTGGTCGTATGATGACATGACTGGTCAGAGTACGTCTATTGTGGCTCACAAACTGCCAACTGATCCAACGTGTCTACCGGTAAAGCAAAAGCTCAAAAAGTTCAAACCCAATATGAGTCTAAAAATCAAGGAAAAAGTGACCAAGCAGGTCAAAGATAAGGTTCTCAGGGTAGTAGAATACCCGACATGGTTAGCCAACATTGTGCCAATGCTAAAAAAGGATGGGAAGGTCAAAATCTGTGTCGACTACCAGGATCTCAACCGGGCCAGTCCGAAACACGACTTCTCTTTGCTGAATATACACATCCTGATTGACAATTACGCCAAGCATGGGCTGCAGTCATTTGTAGATTGCTTCGCTGGTTATCATCAGATCTGGATGGATGAAGAATATGCTGAGAAAACGGCTTTCATTACGCCGTGGGGAATGTACTGCTACAAGATGATGCCATTCAGCTTTAAGAATGCAAGGGCCATCTACATGAGGGTCATGACTACCATATTCCATGATATGATACACAAGGAAATAGAGGTATATGTAGATGATGTTATTATCAAATCTAAGAAACCCACTGACCACGTGGAAGATCTGAAGAAGTTCTTCAATAGACTGCGGAGGTACAACCTGAAACTAAACCCTGCAAAACGCACATTTGGGGTTCCTACTGGGAAAATGCTTGGGTTTATTGTGAGTCACCGAGGAATAAAACTGGATCCATCAAAAGTCAAAGTCATTCAAGAACTACCACCGCCAAATAACAAGAAGGATGTGATGAGTTTCTTGGGGAGACTTAACTTCATCATCCGGTTCATAGCACAGTATATAGTTATTTGTGAGCCAATCTTTAAGATGTTGAAGAAGGACGCCGCTACCAAATAGACTGATGACTGCCAAAAGGCCTTCGGCATAATCAAGGAGTACCTGTCAACACCACCAGTCTTAGTCCCGCCCAAGCCAGGTAGACCCTTATTACTCTACCTCGTAGTATTAGATGGAACTTCTGGTTGCGTTCTAGGGCAACATGATGAAAAGGGCAGGAAGGAGCAAGCCATTTAATACCTCAGTAAGAAGTTCACCCCGTACGAGGCCCGTTATTCTCTATTGGAGCACACCTGTTGTGCTTTGACTTGGGTAGCCCAGAAGATGAGACATTACTTCTGTGCCTATACTACATATCTCATTTCAAGGATGGATCATTTGAAGTACATCTTTCATAAGCCCATGCCCATAGCCAAGTGGCAAATCTTGTTGAGTGAGTTAGACATTGTTTATGTACCTCAGAAAGCGGTCAAGGGACAGGCCCTAGTAGACCACCTTGCTGAAAACCTCGTGGATGGAGGATACGAACCCCTAAAAATGTATTTTCCTGATAAAGAGGTATCATTCATAGGAGAAGACATTGCAGAATCCTATGACGGCTGGAGAATGTTTTTCGATGGAACGGCAAACTTCAAAGGAGTTGGCATAGGAGCATTCCTAGTATCAGAAATCGGTCAGTATTATCTGGTGTCTGCCAAGCTCAGGTTCCCATGCACCAACAATATGGCCGAGTATGAAGCCTGCATCCTAGGGCTTAAAATGGATATTGACATGAACATTCAAGAGTTGCTAGTGATTAGAGATTCAGACTTACTTATACATCATGTACGAGAAGAATGGGAAACCAAGAACTCCAAGATACTTCCGTATTTGCACCATGTACAGGAATTGAGAAAGAGGTTCATGAAGATGGAATTCCAGCATGTTCCCAGAGTCCAGAATGAGTTCGCCGATGCATTGGCTACCCTGTCATCTATGATACAGCATCCAAACAAGAATTTTATTGATCCCATTCCAGTAAAGATCCATGATCAGCCAGCTTATTGTGCCCGTGTTAAAGAAGAAGCAGACGGAAAGCCTTGATTTCATGATATCAAGGAATATTTGGCAAAAGGAGAGTACCCAGAGCTTGCAAATCCTACTCAGAAATGCATACTTCGAAGATTGTCCAACAACTTCTTTCACAGCGGAGGAATCTTGTATATGAGGACTCCTGATTTGGGATTATTAAGGTGTGTCGACACAAAGGAAGCATCCAGGCTACTAGAGGAAATTCATGTTGGGACATGCAATCCACATATGAACGGTTTTGTCTTAGCAAAGAAGATACTCCGGGATGGTCACTTTTGGATGACTATGGAAACAGACTGCATCTAGTATGTTTGGAAATGCCACTGCTGTCAGATACATGCAGACATGATAAAGGTACCTCCAAGCGATCTTCACACAACAAGCTCACCATGGTTATTCGCCGCTTAGGGAACGGACGTTATTAGACCAATTAAGCATGCCGCTTCTAATGGACACAAGTTTATCCTGGTAGCCATCGACTATTTCACCAAGTGGGTCAAAGCAACATCTTACAAAGCAGTGACTAACAAAGTCGTGGCAGACTTCATCCGCGACCGCATTGTTTGTCGATTCGGAATCCCAGAGTCAATCATTACTGATAATGGCTCCAAACTCAACAGCGACTTGATGAAAGCTATGTGTGAAACTTTCAAGATCAAACACGAGGCCTCAAATGAATGGAGCTGTAGAAGCCGCCAACAAGAATATCAAGAAGATATTGAGGAAAATGATTGAAAAGCATAAAAAGTGGCACGAGAAGTTATCATTTGCTCTATTGGGGTATCTCACCATAGTCCGCACATCAACCGAGGCAACTCCCTATATGCTGGTTTACGGTACAGAGGATGTCATTCCCGCTGAGGTAGAAATTCTTTCCTTAAGGATCATACAAGAATTTGAGCTCGGCGACGCAGAGTGGGTAAAAAGTCGTAATGAACAACTAGCCTTTATAGATGGAAAGAGAATGAATGCAGTTTACCATGGTCTACTCTATCAGAACAGAATGTCCAGAGGCTTCAACAAGAAAGTCAAGCCAAGACAGTTCACGTCGGGGCAGCTGGTGTTAAAGAAAAATTTTCCGCATCAAGATGTAGCCAAAGGGAAGTTCTCTCCCAACTGGCAGGGTCCATACATGGTTCACCGGGTTCTGACAGGAGGAGCCCTTATACTTGCAGAAATGGACAGAAAAGTCTGGCCAAAGCCGATTAATTCAGATGCAGTCAAGCGTTACTATGTGTAATCTTTATGATTCCCTTATATGATGTAAATTAAACTACGCATGACCTGATTCCCGTTTAAAAGGGGATACATAGGCAGCCCTATGGGTTCGGTCATAAATTCAATAAAAATTTCATTTCCCTCACAAATTGGAAACTGTGGCAGAATTTTGAGGAGGACCCTCAAAATTCCGAAGTAATTTCAGCCAATCGTCACACGAACAATAGTCTGAACGTCAACCCATCAAACTGGGGCAGAATTTTGAGGAGGACCCTCAAAATTCCGTAGCAAGAGAGGTTGCAATATCTTGAATTGCGTCAGTCGTCAGTTCATCTAAAAGCTATTTTTAATTATACATTTATGTCATATTCTCTACAAAATCATGCATGTATATCGTTGAAACTGCTTTGATTAGCAACGCTACCCCAATGATACATATAGTATCATCATATCAAAGCCGAGAAGGTCAACCAAAGCCAGCGGGGGATACGAACTGACCTACCCCCCCTTACAAAACTCACAATTTTTCTTTAGATGCAGGATTAGGATTGCAAAATCATTAAACATACTATACACCCATGAGTACGACTCTCCGAACTGTTGCACTTGCCAACATTTGCTATCAGCACACAAGTAATGCTCCATAGTCGCAATGCTCTCAATAATCACAATGTCACAATCTGCTATCAGCTAAGAAAACTCTACTGTCATTCGCTATTGTATTTTCTTGCATAAGGCTATCATTCTGCCTTCCGAGACTAAACATTGTCTCCATCTGCATCTGCATTGCATAAGGCTACTATTCTGCCTTCTGACTTGCATAAGGCTACCATTCTGCCTTCCGAGGTTAAGCTTTGCCTCCATCTGCATTCGCATTGCATAAGGCTACTATTCTGCCTTCCGAGGTTAAGCCCTACCTCCATCTGCATTCACATTACATAAGGCTACCATTCTGCCTTCCGAGACTAAACGTTGCCTCCATCTGCATTCATATTGCATAAGGCTACCATTTTGCCTTCCGAGACTAAACGATGTCTCCATCTGCATTCGCATTGCATAAGACAACCATTTTACCTTCCGAGGTTAAGCTCTATCTCTATCTGCATTTCTATATAAGGCTACCATTTTGCCTTCCGAGGTTAAGCCCTACCTCCATCTGCATCTGCATCTTTGCATAAGGCTATCATTCTACCTTTCGAGGCTAAGCTCTGCCTCCAATTTTCTTTGAAACCAAGCGCCATCTCAAGCACTATTTATTTCGCTTTTCTTATGGGCTAGGCTCTGCCCTTCAATTCGCAAGACTAAGCTCTATCTTGTCCGCATCGTACTACTGCATCTTTCATGGGCTGAAATATCGCCAACTCATCTGAAGGCATCATGGTTCGGAGGCACCATCCTCATAGCCCGAGAGCATCATTTCACGGCCTGCAAATCCTTTATCATATGTTTCATGTCCCAGGATATCATGGTCTAAGGACGTCATCCTAACCGTCCAAAGACAACATTCATGGTCCGATGGGAATTTGCATCGTGTTTAAATTTATGCACAGTATACGCTTGCATTATTTCTAATTACAGGTAAACCGGCGAGCAACAGTCATCCCGGCAGGAGTGGTCCCACCCCAGTTCTCTCAACCTTATCAAACCTAACCATTCCCGCAAGCCATCCACTCACCCCTTCCTAGATATTGCGTCCGTTCTTGAAAAGTCTTCAACGGCATACTCCGCTGACGTATCCTGAACTACATACGGCCTGATTCCTGTAAAAATAGGGATATGTAGGCAGCTCAGAATCCAGGGTGCAACCAAAAATCTTCTTCAAGCCGTTTCTCTCGGTCAAAATTGGCCATCATATCTTTACCCGACAACTCTTTCATTCTTCCCGGGTAAAGAGGAACAGCTGTTGATACCCAATTTTTTCCTATATATTTTCAATATGCAAAATAACTTCAAAATAGCATATAAATGCATATATAAGCATGTCTGAATGTTTTATTATTTTTTCATAATTCTTAAAGGTCTAAATTGATTTATTTTCCCTTTTTTATCCATAAAATCTCAATAATTATTTCCAAAATTATTATTTTTGGTAATTCATCTATTGGATTTTCATATTTATGCCAAAATATTGCTAAAATAATTTTTACATATTTTTACAATCTAATTTAGTATTTTTAAAGATAAATTGCACATAATTACAATATTAGCCATTTTAAGGTTTAATTATGTCTTATATTCATAAAATAGAGCCTTGTATTTTTAAATTATTATTTATGTATTATAAATCATTTTGGTATTTTCAATTTATTTTCAGAAGCTATTTACTATTTTTTATAAATTAAAAAGTGAAAAGTGGCTATTTAAATTTTAGCCCAAATTGGTTTTCAATTTAACCCCAAATCAAACCCAATTCCCCGGCCCAATTCTAACTAAAACCCACCCCTAACCCTTTTAAAACCAACCCAAACACGTATCCCCACCTACCCCTTCTAATCTAGGCCGTTGATCATTTAGATTAACAGCCACCATTACACCTTACCTTAATTAATCCCAAACGACCCCCAAAACCCTCTCATTTGTTACAATCTACCGCCCTAGAATCCCCTCTCCTCTCCAACCCCATTGAAACCTAAAGCTAACCCTAGCCGCCGCCACCCAAATCTACCCTAATTCCCTTTGATCTTCACCTAATCCATGGACTCCCATGGCTGTTTGAGAGGTGTACCAGTCTCCTATGGCTCCTGGTTGTTTGTTTCCTTGATTTCATGGATAGATCTCAAAGGGATCTAGTCCAGTCTTGGTTCGACTTCTATCTATGGCCTTTTTTCAGCCATCCATGGTTGTTCAAGTCAGATCCTTGACTTTTCCGTCTAGGTCGGTAACTTTTCAAAGTCTTTCTCACTTTTTCTATGTTCTTTGAAACCCTAGTTTTTAAGATCTTTTGATTTTCTTTCAGATATATCTTATATATGTGCTTGTTATGAACTTATTAGTGTTTTCTCAAAGGTTCTTTGATTTTCTTTCAAAGTAACTCGTCGTTTTCATATTAGGGTTTCTTAACCTCTTTTAAAAGGATCACTTCTCCGATTTTCAGTGTTGTTTTACTATGTTCAAACAATTTGCTTATGTTCTTCTTCTATCTGGTTCATCATGTTAAACCCTAGGTGTTTTTTGTTTTATCCGAGTGCTGAAACTGCCTTTGTTTGTTTTTCATATATACTGGTTTTGACTGAGTTCTTTGTGTTTAGATCCTTGTCTTTGTTTAACTTGATTGATTCTAAAGTTTTTACCTTTTCAACTCAGCTCTGTCAAAACCCTATTTCCTTATAAATGTTTTCATCACTTATTGCTATGAGTTTAAAGACTTTTCTTGTTTCTGTGTGTTGATCTCCTTTACCGGTTACTATGGTTTCTTCACTTTTGATTCTATGTGGCTACTTGACTTGCTAACTACCATACTTCTAGTAGATTCTTTTACTGCTAAGCCCTAGCCTACTCCTGATATTGATGTATGATTGTATGCACCTAGTTGTTCCTTTTGTCAATACGGTTGGCTTTGCACGTTCATTCTTCTCTATTTATATGGCAAAGTGCAGAATCATGATTCTTTCTTGACTGATATTGATTTCCTCAAGTTACGACTGATTGCAAAATATTTTCTCATAAACCCCTGGTTTCACTCGTTTTGTTTAAATTGACTGATTCTTTTCCTTTGATGTGATGTTTTACCTTTGCTAAACCCTTTCCCCAATTAAGTATATTTTTGTACTTGGACTCAATTGTATACTCTATATTCTACTATCCCTTCTATGGTCAGAAATCAATATTCCTCAAATTTATTTTCTTTCCTTTATTATCTTTGTTGGTATCCGTTAAGCAGTAATTCCTTAATTAAAGTGAAGTACTTGTGTTAGTTAATTCTGATTGTGATTATTTCCATATTTGTGTTAAGACTTTACTTGTTACCTTATTTTCTACTCGTTTTCAAAAGTTATAAATACCATACCTTCTCTTCTTTAAAACACACAAACAACTGAGTTCAGAACACACACTTACACACTCAAAACTCTCTCTTTCTCCATTACTACTTGTGCTACTGCTTTGTCTAGCCGGCTGAAAGCTAAGGCTAGACTGTGGAATCCTGCTTACTTTTCTTTTCTACACTTTGCTTTCTTGACTGGTATGTCCTAGTTTAATTTTCAAGCTCCAATAACAACATGCTTCCTTATTTGTTTCAGCCTCTTTCATTTTTGGTCTACTTCTGCTTGTGGTTCTGTTAAGATACATTATCAGCATGCTATAATGTCTCCCCTTCCCTTTTAGATTAATGTATCCCCTATGTGTGTTTCAAGGTGTACTCTGTTAGTCACTTATTGTGTACTTGTTATCTTATGAATCCCAAACCCCTATCCCCTCCAATGTGTTTATGTTCTTTTGGCTGGTTTGTGATCATGCCAGTATCAGCTATTGTTGTGCATGTCCAAACCAGATCCCTGCTGGGGTCATGTGCTTACAGACAAGTGTATCCCCAAAATCCCTTGACCCCTTGTATGACTACTGATTCTGTGTAGTTTTGAGTTTTACTACTACAACTGATTTCAATCACCTCTGTTACTAATTGCTTTCAAAATAGACTATCAGTCCAGCGTTTTAAAAAAAATTTCTTTCAACATGTGTTCTGCACTTCCACTATATTCTTAGAATCTAGGTTCTGCCCCTCTTGTGTGAGCCTTGCCTTGGGATCCTTGAGCTCCCTCTGAACTTGGACACATAAAAGCTTGCCCTTCCACACTACACTTATTCTGTCTGGTTATGCAAATCTGGGTGCGAGCACTGCCCAGGATCCCTTGAGATCCTTAGCGAACTCAGACACACCTAGATAAGAGAAAGGCCTTGGAATAATATTGGCATTGAAGTGGTTCATTACATAACTCAGAGAGGAAGTCAAGATCAGGCTTCCTTTGGTTGTAATTTATTATTCTTGCACTTCTTTTGTAATTCAATCATTTAGTCTGTAATAATTTGTAAATAAGTATGGGGTTGGCTAGTGAAAAGGGCTGGGAAATATGCATGTTTTAGCTATCAAAAGGGTTGAAAGCATGTTACTAGGTTTACATTCCTACTTGCATAATAGAATCCATGCTTAGGACTCATTTCATGCATTAGAAATCATGCTCCTTAGGATTTACACTTACTGTTTTCAGCATGTCCATTTCACTATCATATCACTTAGAAATTCCTGCGTTAAATGTGTTAATAATCAGTGTTTCTGTAATCATGTTTCTACTGACATGCACACTTAGAGATCATGTTTTAGGTTAACAAACATATCATCTCTGCATATTCTAGAAATCATGTTTTAAACACTGTGATACTTGATCATATAGAAATCCTGCTTAGGATTCTGCATATACATCATTCTGCACATTAGATACCATGTCTTTAGGATTTCATTTATATTCTCTTAAGCACACTTAGGCTAACTATGAACGCATAAAAGGAATAAAATAATTTAACTTAGTCTTTATAACCAACTGGCAATAATTTTATGTGCTGAACACCTAGAATAGCATGTTAGGTAATAATAATCTCCAAACCATTTTAATGACTCTGAATAACTACTGAATACTACATTGTTTCACATCTAGGCAAGCCTTAGGTAATAACCTGAATAAAAACTGGAATTGCCTTTGTTAATTATCAACTGCTACAACCAGCAGGCATGCCTGATTCGGACTTCTTTTCTGAGTTATATAATGAATCGGGTTCTGACTCAAACTCCCTGCTTTAGGATTTTAAAATTCAGACCTTAATTGTGTTTAAGTCATGCTATTTATATACATTATTTGCGGAGGTATACATGAGCCTTCTAATTGCTTACATGTTTCCCCTTTAAATGCAGTCCTACGTGTTTTTGTATGTCGCCTTAGCCTTTTTACCTTTAAACCAAAGAGTCAGCCTAAAACCTCCCTCTTATAGGAAGAGTAGTCCTAAATCCTCCAGAACTGATAGGAATGGGGCAGGTAATAGCACGTAATAGAGGTCAAGACCAATCCTCGCTTTAATACCTTCACGGGGTGGGAAGGGTAGATATGGATATGATGACCGGTGCGCTAATACCATGTGTATACCCTCTTCTGAGGAGTGTCATACCGGGTATTGCATTGATGTGATCCATATTGCAAACAAACCTAGGACCCCCTTTTATTTTTTACAAGCATGTTTAGATTATCACTCTTTTCAAAATTTTGCCTATCAATAATTGTTTTTCAAATGCTTGTGTATTCAAACTTAAATCCCCTCTTATTTGAGCCTTATTTGTTTACTTGCTAATTGCACAAATTCACAAAAAACTATCTAGCCGGGAACCACATTAGTGGATCCTGAGAGGTGTGTAACACCTTCCCCTTAGGATAATTTCAAGCTTTTACCCTATCTCTGGTTATCAAACATAGTTGTAGTTGAACCTTATAGGTGTCTAATGCACCATAATCCGTTAGGTGGCTACTCTTCAAATACCTAATTCCCAAAAGGAAATGAGTCATTACTCCCCATGGATGTCGAAACCCAAACTCCTCTCTGATGGAAGGGAAAAAAGGGGGTGCGACAACAGTTATAAGTAAGAATACCAAATAACATACCAGTGCCTCGTGCCTCCCGGCGTATGGAACGTACCGACCGCCAGCTCGGTGAACGGGGTTCTCCACAAAAAGTTGGGTAACGCCACGGTACCAGGGCATATAATCATGCTGAATATCCTGTCGACTCAGTGGAGGGGGCAGAATCAGCTCTAATCGCCGGTCCCAAGTAAATATCTGATCCTGTAGCCATGCCAAATATTGGTCGTCCACCCTGGTAGGATCATCCCGTTGGTAATGTATGGTCTCCCAGGTGGACGTTGTCTATACGAGTTGCGGCCTGCCAAACTGGCAAAGTACCCGCTCGGTGGCATGATGCTCTACAATATCAAGGCAGAACAACAGGATGGAAGAGCCCCACATATCACGGCCGACTGAGCAACAATCGGACAAGCCACCTATCAGCACGTCAATGTATGGCATACAAATGAACTATTAAGGAAGAACAGAAAATGTCAACATACGTAACTTGTGTTTGAAGCAATGACAAGTAAACTTAGATATACATTTACCTGCGCGCCATCCAGCAAATCCAATATATTCATGCACAAGGAGATATTATGCAGAGCCTCGTACTCGCGTGTATGTCTGTAACGACCCGGCCGGTCGTTTTAAGAATTTATTTGATCCCCTATTAACTACTTTTCCCCTTATTTGTTTTTGCTGTTGTGAGTTTCCGTGGGGAATTATTTGGAGTTTCGGAGAGTTTTGGGACACTTAGTCCTTAAATGAGAGATTAAGTTCTAAAAATTTGACCGTAGTCGGAACAATGTGAAGACAAACTCGGAATGGAATTCCGATGGATCCGTTAGCTCCGTTGGGTGATTTCGGGTTGAGGAGCGTGTTCAGATTGTGTTTTAGAGGTCCGTAGCTAATTTAGGCTTGAAATGCCGAAAGTTGAATTTTTGAAGTTTCCGGTTCGATAGTGAGATTTTGATCTGAGGGTCAGAATGGAATTATGGAAGTTGGAGTAGCTCCATAGTGTTGAATATGACGTGTGTGCAAAATTTCAGGTCATTTGGACGAGGTTTGATAGACTTTTTGATCGAAAGCGTATTTTTAGAGTTTTTGAAGTTCTTAGGCTTGAATCCGATGCTAAATTGGTTTTTTGATGTTGTTGTGAGCGTTTCATAGATTGGATCAAGTTTGAATGATGTTTTAGGATTGGTTGGCATGTTTGGTTGAGGTCCCGAGGGCCTCGGGTGTGTTTTGGATGCTCAACAGGCATTTTGGGACTTGTTGAAATTGCAGAAAAATTGCAGCAGTCCAGTTCTAGTTTCCTTCTTTGCATTTGCGAGTAGGGTCTCGCATTCGCGAAGAGGAGCTGGGGCTGGGGGAGTTTTTGTGCTTCGCGTTCGTGAAGAGTCTCCTGCATTCACGAAGCTGGGAGGTTTTATACCTACGCGTTCGCGATGGTGTTCCCACATTCGCGTATGAGGAGGAGGTGTTGCACCGCGTTCGCGACCTGGGCATCGCGTTCGCGATGAAGACATCTGGACCCAAGTGAATTTGCGCTTCGCGAACGCCAAGGGCCTTCCGCGTTCGCGAAGAAGGAATACCTGGGCAGTATTTAAATAGCCCATCCGCGACCCTTCTTCATTTTTCCACCATTTTTGAACGGGATTGAAGCTTTTGATGGTGAGTTTTGAGGAAACGAAAGGGGAATCACTTGGAGGTAACATTTTTGACTTCATAACTCATTTATATGTGATTAAAGACCTAATTAGTGGTGAAAATTTTGGGAAAAATGGGTAATTAGGGTTTGAGATTAAGAGACCTTAAAATGGGTATTTGAGGGATCAATTGAACTCCGATTTTAGTGTTCTTGTTATGTATAGACTCGTGAGAGTGAAAATTCTAAAAATGTAAATTTCATCCAATTCCGAGACGTGGGCCCGAGGGGCATTTTGGTCATTTTACCTAATTCCGCGTATTAGCTTAGAATTTATTTGTAGAATCAGTTACTTGAAGTGTTATTTACATTATGCAATTGAATTGAATATATTTGGGTCATTTGGAGTCGAGTACTTGTGGCAAGAACGTGGTTTTGGGTTGACTTTTGAGCCGGTTCGAGGTAAGTAGCTTGCCTAACCTTGTGTGGGGGACATTCCCCTTAGGATTTGGTATTGTGGTAATTGAAATGCCTTGTACATGAGGTGATGAGTGCGTACTTGTGCTAATTGTTGAAAATTTTGTTTTCACTTAAGAAGCTTTAATTGTGTTTTCCTTTCCTGCTTACTCTACTTGAAATTTAAATCTGTTGTTAGCTTAGAAAAGCATGTTTAGTTTACTTAATTGCTTTATTTCTTAAATTGCAGTAATTGTATTATGTGAAGCATGTTAGGTTAGAATTACATGTTTTACTTGGCACGAACTTTAGCTTAATTGAATATTCCTTGTATTGTTGCTGTGTGTTTTACTTTGGGACTACAGGACGGCATCCCGGGAGATCTCATGTACGTATTTATGATTTGAGTTGAGGTGCGGGATACCGAGAGATCCCTAGCACGTATATTGAGGATACCAAGAGATCCCTAGCATATATTGAGGATACCAAGAGATCCTTGGGATACCAAGAGACCCCTGGCATGTATTAATGGTACTAAAAGACCCTCGGGATACTGAGAGATCCCCGGTTATTATCTTTGAGAAGAGTGGTATTCCTGGTGGTTGTTTCTGTTTCTTTTTCAGTTGTAGTTATCCTTATTATCCTGTACTGATTCTTATTGTTATCTTCCAACTGTGCTACTTTATCTTATACTGTCGCACCTTATATTTCATTTAATCTTAGTAGGGCCCTGATCTTCCTCATCACTACCCGGCCGAGGTTAGGCTTGGCACTTACTGAGTACCGCTGTGGTGTACTCATGCCCTTTCTGTGCATGTTTTTCATGTGCAGATCCAGGTACCTCCACTCAGACTCATCACGCTTGAGACGAGGCACTTGTAGAGACTCCGAGGTATATCTGCCGTATCCGCAGACCGAAGAGTCATTTCTACTCCCCCTTTTTTTTAGTATTAGCCCTTTTGTATTTTCCTTTCCTTTGTTAGATATTCTGGAGCTAGATACTTGTAGACATTCAAAGGCTTGTGATCATGAGATTCCGGGTTTTGGGAAAAGTATTTAGATTTCAAGAGTTTTTATTGTGCATGCCGAGCGGCACTTTTAAACAGTATTTCACTATTTTGTTTTTATTATTTCTTCCGCATATTGGTTAATTTCCGCATTATTAGGCTTATCTAGTTGTAGAGACTAGGTGCAGTAACCATGGTTCACGGAGGGCGAATTGGGGTCGTGACAATGTCCCCCTCGGAGTACCCACCTCATAGCTAGAGGGAGAAACTCCGGTGGTACATCCGGATCTAATGGTAGTAGAGGTGGCTGCAACTGCAGGAACCGCTCCCAGGCCCAAACCTAACATAAAAAGTTGACGTAAAAGTTAAGATATATTTTTACTAAGTATGTTAAAATGAATAGAGTATTCGAATATGTTGTCACCTGCAGTATCGGCAAGAATCCAACAACCTCATGCTGGGTGCCCATGCTCGCCCGGCACATGCACCTGTACAAGTAGGCGAGAACAGCAGAGCCCCAACTATACTGGTATAAATCATCTAGCCACTCAAGATGATGAAGAAATATCAAGCTGACTAGGTTCCCCGAAGTGTTCGGAACAAGACTCCTCCAATCAACAGGAGTAGCAGCAACCTCGTATACCGGTCAACATGATCATCCGCTGTAGCGCCATCGATCTGAGGATGCAATGCCTCCAACCACAGTCGAATAGTCGTCAACGGAAAACGACTGGTCCCATGCAGTACAGTCTCATCCTCTGGCCTGAAAGCAATGAGCCGCTGCAGCATGCCTAGGTATTGCACACGTGTCATCTCTCTCATGCCATTCGGCAGAGCAACGGGCAGTTCATCAACGGGCAACCCATATAAAACCTCTATGTCCTGCAGTATGACGGTGGCCTCGCCAATGGGCAGGTGGAATGTGTGCGTCTTCGGTCACCACCGCTCTATCAGGGTCGTGACCAAAGACCAATCGAGCTACAGCAGCCCGATCTCAATCATCCTGTAGAAACCCGTGTCCTGCAGGCGCGCGACTACACGGTCATGGAGAACTCTGGCATGCAAAAAGTCCCACATGTCGTCCACTCTCCTGGCGCGGAGAATCTGGGTCAGTAACTCACCCTCCCATATGTGGGCGGACCTATGATCGCCCTGTAACGAGAGTAGCGCATCGCTGGAAGGTCCGGGATGAATAGGCGGCACCTCCATGTCGTCTATTGTAAAGTAAACAACATTAATTACATGTTAGTTTTATAATTTAATATGTTAGTTTGTAAATTAAATAATTAATTTTTATAAATAAATATTCACATATGGGTTCCAGGCTCGATATTTGGAGCCCAGTAGCACCAATTTATCTTGATTTCTTCTATTTATTAGTTTTATTATTTTATATGTTTGTTTGTAAATTAAATAATAAATTTTTATAAATAAATATTCACATATGGGCTCCAGGCTCGATATTTGCATCCCAGTAGCACTAATTTATCCTGATTTCTTCTATTTGTTAGTTTTATTATTTTACATGTTTGTTTGTAAATTAAATAATAAATTTTTATAAATAAATATTCACATATGGTTCCAGGCTCCATATTTGGAGCCCAATAGCACCAATTTATCCTGAATTTTTGTATATGTTAGTTTTATTATAATTTTATATGTTAGTTTGTAAATTAAATAATTTTTATATGTTAGTTTGTAAATTAAATAATTAATTTTTATAAATAAATATTCACATATGGGTTCCAGGCTCCATATTTGGAGCCCAGTATCACTAATTTATCCTGAATTCTTGTATGTGTTAGTTTTATTATAATTTTATATGTTAGTTTGTAAATTAAATAATTAATTTTTATAATTAAATACTCACAAATGTGTTCCATGCTCGATAATTGGAGCCCAATAGTACCAATTTATCCTGAATTCTTCTATTTGTTAGTTTTATTATTTTACATGTTAGTTTTATAATTTTATATGTTTGTTTGTAAATTAAATAATTAATTTTTCTAATTATATAATATTTAATTCTTAAATATTTATATCTAGGTTCCAGGCTCGATATTTGCGGCCGAGTAGCACCAAATATATGTTGACTATAATTGGACAAAGTTTGTATTTGATCTATCAGTTATTTCGACGTATTTTTGAGTATAAGAGATACTTAAACTACAAGGAAACTACGCTAAAAGACACTACATTTTACTATGCTAAAAGGCACTACATTATACTATGCTAAAAGGCACTACATTTTACTATCCTAAAAGACATTACATTTTACGACCCTAAAAGGCATTTTGATTTACTAGTTTTTAAGCAAAAAAAAATAATTTAAACCAGATAAAATACAATGAATACATTGTAATCACAAAAAGACATATAAAACAGTAATAGTAATTTATAACATTTTTATTAACAAATAATAACGATTTCATAATTTTTACATATTTTTTTACAACATTAATATCTTAGTTCGGATAAAAATAACATACCAATTTAATCACAAAAAAAAATACAAAACAATATACAACACATTCAAAATAACTAATATGCATTATTTATACAAGTTTGGACATAAACTAAATCGGAATACCTCGATTTATGTTTTTCATAAAGTTAAAGATTTGAAATTTTGACTCCGAAACAAGCAACCCACAACAATAGAGGGCTTGGCTAGGATATGGGACCAACTTTGATTAGTTTTGGGAAAATGCATAAGTACCCCCCTGACCTATACCCGTATTCCCAACTACACACTTTTTCTTTGCGGGAATCCTATTACCCCCCCTAAACTTATTTTAAATGAAATTATTTGCACCCTTAACGCTGATGTGGCATAGTGTGTGTATTTCACTCTCCCAAAGGAGAGTGAGAAGCAAGAAAAAATGGTTTTCAGATTATTTTTTATTCTTTTTTATCATTTTTTTCTTACTTCTTTTCCTTCTCTTTTTCCTTTTTCTTTGTCTTTTTTCTTTTACTTTTTTTTCGTTTCTTCTCTAATTTCGGCGGATATTCATTCACCGGCGACTTTGTCTAACCGTTTTTCTTCCATTTTTTCTCTTCACACACAAATTTAACTCTCAAAAAGATCTATTCATAAGCAAAGCAAAATACACTCAGATTTGGGGAAAAAATTCATCATCGGAAAACCTTCCCACGCCGGGAAAAAAATAATGTATTGAAATTTTAACTGAAAAAAGTTTTCTCAGCTAATATTCGTTTTTATTTCTTTTGCTCTTCCTCCCACACATAAATTACACTTTCAAGAAAAATTTATATATATATAAAATAAAACACATTTAGATCGGGATAAAAATCTGTCGCCGGAAAAAATGGTATTTGTGAAATTCCGATGACCACCATTTTATGCCGCCGGTGACCAAAACAAAAAGAAAGAGAATGAAATAACCAAAAAAAATGAGAATAATAAGAAATAAAAAAAAGATAATAAAAGGAAGAAAGAATAAAAAAAGTACTAAAAATACATGTGGGGGTGCGTGTAACTCACCACTTGCCAAGAGTTTGGTTGTCAGCGTTAAAGGTGCAAATAATTCTATTTAAAATAAGTTTAGGAGGGTAATAGGATTCCCGCAAAGAAAAAGTGTGTAGTTAAAAATCTGGATATAGGTTAGGGGAGTACTTATACATTTTTCTATTAGTTTTTGTGGGACGGGTGGGGTCCACTCGAGTTTTTTATCGTTTTGATGGGGGAGGGGGCACCGCTGCTAAGCTTTTAAAAATGTGAGAGTTTCAATTCTGTCCAGAAGCATGGGGGAAAGGGGAGGGGATGATACTTATATAGGTAAAACGCGGTACTGAACCGCACTTTATATAGTTGTCTTTTCAGCTACTATGTAAAATACGGTATCTAAAAGCGTTTTATATAAAACGCGATTATGTACTGCGTTTTATCTTAATGTCTCAAACAGCTGTTAAAGTACCACGTTTTATATAGAAATATAATTTTTTTTATTTACACTTAAAAAAATGTTTTGAGTCCAAAAGAACCACATTTAGATTCCGGACTCGTAGAATAACTATCTAAGGAAGAGTATTTTGAGTACATTTCATTCACTCAATACTCTTTTTAAATTACCTAGCCATTTACATTTATTGGAGCAAAATTGATTAAGACTGCCCAATTTGCTATGAATAGAAATTTATTATTTAACATCTATTACTATCATGGTAAAAAACTTACTTTGCACCAGTTGTTTATATCAAATCCCATTAAATAATGTTATTTTATAAATTAAGGTAATATATATATATATATATATATATATATATATATATATATATGATTTTTTAGTAATGAGAGTGTATGTAGGAATATATATCACATACTCATTAGATGAGTGTAAAAACAGGATGAGCGTAAGCTTATATCTTACAATAACACCGTTAAATTTTTATCAAGTCATTCTTTTCCCCTTCCTTTACCCCGCCTTTTCCACATTCCAATTTTTTTTTCAAAAAAATAATGAATATTTAAAACTTTTGTGGTTAGTTATATTCTTTTGTATTTCTAATTAGTTTTTTTTTCAATTCATTGATGTAAATTGAGAGAAAGGAATTATATACTCCTTTATAAAATATAAAAAACAAAAAATCTACAAAACTTCACAAATTCATTTCTAAAGGTACATGTCCCATAAAAGGGAGAAAAAGGTCTGAATATCAGTAAACATTTATACCCTACTGCTAACTCTCACTTCACCTCTGTCATATAGAATTTCCCAGCTGCATTCAATCTTCCCTTATCTCATTTTCTCCGATTTTCCTTAAAATGCAACGAACAAAAGCTCATTTACTCCAATTTCGAAATTCAAATGCAATTAGTATAAACTATTGTGGCTAAATTGTAAACAAAAAAAAAGATATACATAGCTCAATGGCTC
Source organism: Nicotiana sylvestris (assembly GCF_000393655.2). Lineage (NCBI taxonomy): Eukaryota > Viridiplantae > Streptophyta > Magnoliopsida > Solanales > Solanaceae > Nicotiana > Nicotiana sylvestris. Next base: position 60,138,163 of record NC_091057.1, on the reverse strand, counting down.
ATTGAGCCGCGCCAAGCCGAACGAAACAGCGTTGGTCAAACAAACTGAAACCGTAAAGTGGCAAAGAAGAGCAATAAAATGATGTCACAAGGGGTAAAAGAGGAAAATAGGAAAATTATTAAACGATGACGGGAGCAATATTAACGGCGATATTTGGCGTTTAGCGTGCTATCCCTCTTTTGAGTGGATAGTAAACGGAATCTTTTTTGGACGTACGGCGGGTTTGGTGGGTCCCCCTATAAACCAAAACACCAGCTTCTCGCCGCTTCCTCATTTTATGTGTAATTCTTTAATCATATAATTATTATAGGTATTGGCAAAAAAAATTAGTATAGAAGAAAAATGTCTAAGTAATGTGTTCGGTACTACAGAAAATGTGGAAGAAACAATTTATTAAAGTCGGAGAAAAAGAAGAATGTCATCACAAAAGAATTAGCCGTAAACTTAAATGATTTAAAAACATATTTTTAGCTCAAATAAAAGTTAGGATACATCAGAGGCGTTACAGTTTTGCTACTCAAACAAATTTTAAGTTATTGAAAGGATCCTTCTTTTTATATTCCCTCTGTCCCAATTTTGAGAGTCAAACTTATAAATTTGACTGTAAATTCGAATATAAAATTTGTAAATTTTTTAAAGCAAAATTTATATATTTGAAAACTACGTAAAAGATATTATAAGTCATAAATTTTAACATTTTAAAATATTTAAAAGACATGAAAAAACTACAGTAAAAAAAATCTCGTGTGACTCTTGAAATCCGAATTCTCAATTGGTACGGAAGAAGTAGTAACTTAAGTTCTAAGTTCATAATCTAATACATTTTGCTTGAACTTTCTCACTTACTTTTTAGCGTGGCTGATAAAAAGAAAAATATTTTCAAAAATTAATTTACTAAAGTTGATAATAGCGTAACCTTTGGATAAATTTTTCATTAAAAAAATTATAAGTAATAAAAATTAGGAATAACGCTTATTTATTTTAGCAAGTAATATTGAGTGAGAATTGAAATAATCATAAAGGAAAATGATTTCTCACAAAGTTACTTCATTTTATTTCCATAAAATAACTTTTGCGAAAAAAATATTACATGAAAATATCTTCGGCATCACAAACACTGAAACACATACTAAACGGGGGAGAAAGGTTACGAGACAACTTCGATTCGAGTTCTGAACTGTCGATTAATGTGTTTCCTTTAGATATTTCCGGAGGGACTATTGACTATGATATTTTATGTATGTTTCCTTCTGGTACAATTTTTTTCTTTTAACTTTCACATATGTAAACTTCTGGAAAATAAAGTACGACATAACTAGAATCAGTAACTAAATTTTTTAAATATGCATAAAGTTCAAGGGACATTTACTCCGAGTTTTTTTTTTTGGATTAATTAATGTTTCAACTTCTTCTTTTTTTTAAGCTTGCTTTGCTAATTGGAAGTAGGAACTTTCCTTTATTTTGACATGAACAACGATATATTAGTGATGTCACTTATTTGTACATGTAAAAGCTTGACGAGAACTACTTCTTTATATATTATTTCGTTGGTGCATCTCACTTCATACGTGATCATTCCTACTTCCACGACAAGGGAGATGATATTGATATGTTATTATATCAGTATTAATTTACGTGTACAATTGAAGTAATAGCTTAAATATGATAAGTAGTAATAATGAAGTCACCAAAATATGCAAATAATTGTTGTTGTCACTAACTCAACTTTTCATGGTAAATTTTGTCATTAAATGAATAAGATGTGCATGTTTTTTTAATGGAAATTCAACGTGCTTTTCTGATCGTGCCCAACTATGCTTCATAAAAAGGATTAATTGGTCGTTGCAAATATAATCCGGTTTATAGGTTCGGAGTCGAATCCCACAGAGAACTAAGTCTTAGTTATAATTGTTTAATATCACTAAGAGCTCGTTTGGATGAGCTTGTTGTAAGTGACTTTTAAGCCAAAAGCAATAAGTTAATTAGGAATTCTAGCTAGGGGTGGGCATAAAATCCGAAAAATCGAATTTCGAACCGGACCGAATTAATTCGGTATTTCGGTTTCGGTTTTTTTTGGTATTTCGGTCTAATTCGGTATTACATTTTCGGTATAACAGTAAGGTCCTCGGTATTAGGATCTTGAAATTTCGGTATTCCGAAATACCGAATTTTTAAAGACTTTTAAGTCGGACCTATAGCTATACATACAACCCAGTGCCCACTGCCCAACCCAAGTACTTGTATATCTAATTTAATGCCCAGCGCTCCAGCCCAACCCAATAAGGCTCACTCTCAACTCAACCCAATATTCATTCAATTAGGAATTATGCATTAGGGAATTAGAATTTAGAAAGGGGGATAGTTTCAGAAAGTCAGAAACGGCAAACGGGGAAACATCGATAGTTTCAAGCTTTCAGCCAGAACGAAGACTTCAAAGAGATCGGCTGCTGTTACTTCGAAGAATCAAAGATATGTTTCTAGTTTCTTCAAAGGTATCATGTTTTTATTAACAAATTTCCGGCGATGGTCTTAATCTCCGGCGGTGACCTTAATCTCCGGCAACTTGGAAATGTTCTTTTGCCTTATTGGTCCTTACTTCTATAACGTCTCCTATTTTCGGAAATTGATAGCCCAAGTCTTTTTTCCATGAAACTAGAAGTAATATTGGTAAATGGGTCGCCGGAGAACTAAAATTAAGAAATGGGTATTACTTCCTTTCCCATATCTCTTTATCCTGTAGCATATAATGCAAGATAGTGTAGACTTTGTAAATAAATTTCTTTTCTTGACTGTGTTTATGGTTCTGTGTTTATGGTTTTGCATGTCTTAAATCTGTCTTAAATGTTGTGTTTATGGTTTTGCACTTGACAGCAAAGTCGATCGTCAATATATGGTTTTGCACTTGAGAGCAAGGGCACTAATGGTTTAGCACTAGTGTGTATTATGAATCACTCAATCAGTGAATTGTGAATTCAGTTAATTGTGCACGGAGAGGGCTGTCAGGCGACATAAGCTTATTTAGCGATTATTAAACCGAAACCGAACCGAAATTTTACCGAACCAAAATAAAAAATACTGAACCGTACCCAATTCCGTACCGAATTAATTGGGTACGGTATTTGGTATACACAATTGATAAACCGAATACCGAAATACCGAACCAAAATTCTTAAAATACCGAACCGAAATATCGAATGTCCACCCCTAATTCTAGCTTGGCTTTTGGCTTATTTTTGTCATTTTAGCTTAAAAACAAATATTTAAAAGCACTTTTTTACTTTATCCAAACACTACAAAATAGCTTAAAAGTTATTTTGGCTTAAAAGCACTTAAAATAAATCAATCCAAAGCTCGAACAATTTCCAAGTTATAAAGAATGTGATTTTCTTATTCTAAATTAATTAACTAACAAATTAACGTAGTAGATTAATAACTAGAGATATTAAGGGTTGGAGACAAGATTAAGGAGGTCTAGAGTTATGATTTCCCCAATTATCGGAATCCTTCCCCTACGTCTTCTATAATTTCGCCTAAGTATTCTCTACACACTAAATAGGCACAATCAATTGATGACCATTAAATCAACAGCAACAAACACGTAGTTGAACAAGTAGAGAAATCCAATGGCTTAATTATATAAAAACATAATAAGAATTTATCCTACAAAAGGCTCCATCAAAAACCTAGTTAACAAATTAGATATTCATAGTCATGCTAACAATCATGATAATAATTAAAAGCATTAAAATACAGATTAAGAAAGAATGAAAGAGAAAACTCTTGTGATTTGTTGCTTCCAAGTGTTCCTGTAGCCTTTTGCCTCTCCAATAATGTCTAACTCCTAAAAAATGGGTTTAGAACCCCTTTTATGCATACTAGGGCGTGTAGGGTCGAAACTACCAAGTCCTAGAAGAAAATATTAATTAGAAGGTTTTTTTTATATATATTTTATCCTTATTTATATCTTAAGATATAATCTCTCTTCATTGAATATATTTACTCAATTTATGTGTTATCTCTATCTTCAAGAACAATTATTATTAAGGGTAAAATGAGAAAAATAATTAATTTTGTTTTGAACTTTTAAAATAATAAATAGTTTAAAACAACTATTTTTAGAAATTATGATAGATAATTTGAGATAGAGGGAGTAATTTATATACAAAGAGTGCCTTGGTTAAGTTAGTTACTGCCTATAATAAAGTGATGAACTTTCTTCTCATTTTTCTTAATCTTTTCACATAATTAAGGGGGGCCTATGTGGACCTAATAGGCGATTCAAACTTGTGGAATTACGATTTCAATTATGACTTCTTTGTCACTAATCTGTCCCTTTGAAGTTTGACGATAACAATTTAACCCTTTGGGCGAGCTTTTTAATTGCATAATAATACAAATTTGTTGCTTAATAGTATTAGAGAGAGGCATAAAATGATGTTCCTTGTATATGATTGATTTACGCAAATGTCCCTCTTTTAGGCTATTATTCAAATTTTGTTAATATTTTTAAAAAATTTATTTAGTCCTAAAGAAATTACCCCTTCAGGGTAACGTTAGACCTTTTGTTCATATAGTTTTCAGTTTGCTCAATCGTACATATAAAATATTAGAATGTGATCTAACGTTATAATAAAGTATCAAATTTAAACCATACTCTATTTTCACGTAAGATTTTCAGTTTGCTCAAGAGTGGAAGAGAAAATAAAAGGGTCATTTACTAAGCAGCTATGCCAAACTGGGAAAAATTTCTGAAATTGAATTGGATTTTGAAACAATTGGGCCAGGAGACAGGATTTGTGGGCATTTGATTTGGGGTGATGGGTTGTTTCTGTTTGGATCTGTGTGGGGACCATTATAAGGTCAAATTAAAAGGGCAACAATTTAGGTAGTAAGTTTAGGGACCATGAATTTGGAGTCTTATAAAAGTGATTTGACTCTTCTGAATTTATGGTACATTCGATAACAGTTCTAATGGTCACTTCCCTAAACTAGTCTTCTTGTTTGTGCTACTTTTGAGTAACAGCGCACTCCAATGGTCCTTCCTTACTTTACTCTTTCATCTCATTTATCATTTTTATTAACTTTGTGAATGTGTCACAAATTTCTTGTGAAAGAAAAAAGAACATGCAAATCGTTTTTTAAAAAGGTTTGAATGCAAGATGTTTTTGTGTATCGAGCAGGGGAGGCGAAAGGGGTATTCCAACCTTTTTCGTCGGAAAATTATACCGTATATATAAAGTAAAATTTGTTTTGTACCTTTACATATTACATTTTGAATCTCCTTCAAAGAGCCTAAAAGCATAACTTAGTGGTCAAAACGCTTTATAACCTTTGTAAGATAATTGGTTCAAATCCCATTAGCCATATTCTTTTATAGTTTTTAATTTTTTTTAACCTTCTTAGCATAAATTATGCCTACGCCATTGGTATCAAGCTACCCTTTTTTATCCCAGATCTCATTTATATCCTGACCCTACTTGTGGAATACACCAAGTTTGTTGTTGTTATTGTTATTAGTGTTATAAGAAATTGTGCGATAAGTCATCGATAGAAATATTATTATCTCATATTTTATGATTATAAGGTTCAATTCTCATAAGACTCTAGTCACTTCTTTTACTATCTCGAGTTTGGTCCCTAAAACAAGGAAATTGAAAACACCTGTTGTATGACAATCCTCCTTGATTTTTCTTGGCCGAAAATTAGTTTAGGTTATCAAAAAACTAAAACTAGGTCTAGGTAGACAAAGTATACTATTGAGCATGCATATTTAGGAAAAAGTCATGGTTTAGGGTCTAATGGTCTTTTCAATGGTCAAAAGTTATGGTGTCAGAATTAAATGTTTGACTACTGACACTCGAACAAATTCTTTCCTTGGTAAAACAGTATTTGTCTAAGTAAATCACATTACAAACTACAACTGTGAATAATAAGAAAGAAAGAAAGAAAGAAAGAAAGAAAGAAAGAGAAATGCAATTCATGTATGGAGTAGAGTCTTGCGGAAGGCATGAACCCAAAGTAAAAAAGAAAAGAATGAAAAAGTTAAAAAGAAGAAGAATGATGATGATTACTAACATGAATTTACACAATGCATGTGTAGGATAGGACCATTTGACTAAACAAAGAATTAAATAACTTAACTATGTTATTACTTAGTTTCACGTGACAAAGTAATCATGAAGAGATTGCCCAAAGTTTCATTTTCGGATATGCATTCAAAATTCTTTAATATTTGGGGACCCACTCTTAATTTATTGCATATTGATACTACTCAAGTACTTGTTGAACGTGATAGATAACTAACATATGAAGAAATGATAGAATAGTAAACCTGAAAGCTTAAGATTTGAAAAGGAAAAAAGGATCTTCCCATTATTATATATGACTTAGAGGGAAGATTATAATATGAATTTAAAAGGTATTATCTTTCTACAGTAATACTCATGTTAATGGGATAGGATTTGAAATAGATTTAGTTTGTGGAAATTAGAAAAAAAAAAATTGTGAGAAAATTTCTCATGAGTTTTTGGAGAACATCTATTATTATTTTTTTTGTAAAAATTTAGACTTTGATTGTTTCCTTTTTTATTTTCATAAAACATGGTGAAAGGGTGACCCCCTTTTTGGGATTTTATTTACGGTATAGCTACCTACCAAGAAAAAATAGCTGACAAATTAATAATAATAATAATAATAATAATAATAATAATAATAAGTATTTATATTATATATATACTAACTATCAAATATAAATATTTTTAGCCGAACAATCAATTGTGTAACTTTTCCTTTTTAAAAAAAAATGGACAAAAAATCCAAATGGGCCATTATTAATCAATAAGAAACAACAGAAGAATGGAAAAGGAAAGAAATATAAAGTCACTTTGGGTACCCAAGCAAAGGTGAAAGTTTATATTCTAGCGAATGGCTTCGGTGTCATTATTAATTTTTTGATCCCGGTAAGAAAAGTTTTGGAAAAATACCATATGTTAGATTTTGGGAAAGCGCTCCAGGCAATCACTAGAATTTTTTATATAATGATCATAAGGATTCGTCACAAAACCATGGCCGTCGCCAAAATATTTCATATGATGATCTTCAGTATTTGTTACAAAATATGATAATTGTCCGAAATTTTTATATGGTGATCACCAGGATATGCAAAAATATAATAATTGCCAAAAAATTTCATATGGTAATTATCATATTTTGCAAAATATGGCCATCGCCAGAATGTTTATATGGTGATTACAAAGATTTGACACAAAATATGACAATCGTTAGTATTTTTTATATGAGAAAATTCTGCAGCGTACATGCTTTAGAATTCTGCAGCAACTTCAAAATTTTCACAGTGGTGCTATTTTATCTTAACATAGTCAAAACATAAATGGTAATTCTAAAAAGATCCACCAGGCATAATTTAGAGTTTATATTCGAGAATCTCACTTTATACTCATTGAATCCAAACTATTTACCCTTTAATATTCAAACTCAAAAGATTTATTTTTCCTACCTATACGGTCTAAATTATTTACCCGCCTACCTAATCCCCTCTCCCTTTTAAATTTCTCTAAACAAGAAAAGTCTCATACCCCATACGTTCCTTTCCTCTTTCAAAAAATTCATAGCTTAGTCTTCAAGTCCACCATTGTTGGGCTTGAAGCTCTTGAATTTAAAATTTTTATTTCGAAGATTTCTTGTTTGATTCAAAATGGGTGTTATTAAATATTGCTTATAGTACCTTTTGGAAGTTCATACTGAACCTTGATCGCGTTTGGAGTTGATTTGAGGTGATTGAGATCAAATTTTTCAGCTGAAAATCGAAGAAAAACATAGTTACCCAATAATATATGCTAGAGTATACAATATGCTATAGGAGTATATAGCTATACTGCAACAGTATACTATTATAGTATACAATATACTACAACGGTATACTATAATAATCGAAAAAGAACACAGTTACCTAACGGTATACCATATATTATAGGAGTATATAGCTATACTGCAATATTATACTGTTATATTGTAATAGTATACTGTAATAATATGCAATATACTTCAACACTATGTTGTAATAGTATACAATATACCATAATAATATACTTCGATTGTTATTTGTTGAATCATCTAGGTGATATTGTGCAAAGCTAAAGTCATAGTTATATTAACATTATACTATTACAGTGAACAATATAATATAACAATATACCGTAATAAATAAGTCATTTTTTTAAATAAAAAATTCCAACTAGTTACTTGCAAATATTTTTTAAATAATTTTTTTTATGAATTTCATGAGAATAATATTCATTGTATAAGAAGTAGGTGTCGGATGATAAAATAGTCGTGTACCTATTTAGTATGTTCATAAGCAGTTTTGATATACTATTATGAAAATATTTTACAATAACATTAAATACTAATATGCGATTTTATTATACTAATATAATATTTTATTATAATGATATATAATTTTGGATCATGTGTGCTAGAAATATTTATAGTAATACATATATTTTATATATAAAAAAGTACAATGAAAATAAGAGAAGAGAAAACAGGTTAATGTATAAATTGTTCTAATAATTGATTTAAAGAAGGAAAAAAAATATAAAAAGAAAGACAAATAGGATATTATACTATCAGTTATATTAAAGAAGGTGAATAAATGTTTACTATATCAGTTATCTTTTATTATTGTGTAAAAAAGGAAGAATAAAGAAAAGGAGCAAAAAAAGTGAATGTAATTAGATTATGTAGAAAAAAAAGTAAAAGAAAAAAAGGGCTAAATTAATTTAGAAAAGGAAGAAGAAATAAAGAAAATGAACAAAAGGAAAGAAAAAAGAGAAAAAGATAAAATTAAAAAAAAGAGCCAAAATTGAGTATGGATCAAATTATTTGAAATAATAAAATAAAGAATAATATGATTTGAAAATAGAATAGAAAAGGAGAAAAAGGGAAAAATAAAGAAAAAAGAGAAAAAGAAAAGGATAAAAAATAGCCAATTACCCACAAAAGCTACAATGAGTAGAAAAGATAATTAGTTTAATTGGTAGAAAAATAAATAAGTAAACAAGAATAATTAATTTAGTTTTTATAGGTAAATCTATAAAACTCCCAATTGACATCGGGTGATAACTCCTAAAGCAATTGATATATTTTTTCCCTGAAATTACAGTTGGCAAATCAAGTCCAAAAAAATTTGCTTTGTGTAGCCAAATTCCCAAAAAACATGAGACTAAAGATTCTACTCCTAAACTAACGATTGAATTATGTATTCTCTCAAAATGGATCTTTCAAATACACACAAAATACACAGATTCTCTCTCATCTTTGTGCCTTTATCTATCACAAGTGCTGCCCCTTCCGCATCTTCCCCCAATTTTTTCTTCGTCCTCCTTGTCTCATCTCTCCTTACTAGTTGCAGGAGGCCTCTGCTAAACCCGGACCCAAACTCAAGTTATTTTTTTTAGAATTAATAATTTTATTTTAATTAAATAAGTTTAATTCATATCACATTTGTTTACTACATAAATAATTTAATATAGTGATACGTCGATCAAGTCTTGTTGATAAGTCCTCATAATTATTAAAGTTTCTTAATCACATATTTTTTACTACATAAATAATTTAATATAGTGATACGTCGATCAAGTCTTGGTGATAAGTCCTCATAATTATTAAAGTTTCTTAGTCACATAATTGAATAATTTTGTTAAAGAAATTATTTTTGAGGAAGCAAGTTTAGCAGGAGAATTAGAAAATACCAAAGGGACACAAGTGATTCAATATTCTATAAACTAATATGATTTAAAGTGTTCAAAATAATTACAACTCGGTCAAGATCATAAATTGAAAAATATTTGGCATTTTTATGAATTTGTGAGCATATAATTTCTTTAATTATAGATTACTTTTTTTATTTTATTACTTGTTCACTCATAATTTCACGTGGCACAGGTTATGTAGTTAAATATGGGGATTTAAACTTAGTTTTAGACGAAATTCAAAAAGAAACCTAAACTTATAAAAGTGAATTAACCTTGAGGATTAATTTAGTTTCATACTTTACGCTTAAAAAATTAATTCTAAGTTACCAACCAAAATTTTTTAAGGAGATTCGATTTTGGCTGATAACGCTACCTTCATTTTCAATGTTATAATGTGGCAATGTCAATAATTTATACTTTTAGCATTTGTAATACATCATAGATATTTCAAAAGAGATAGATATAATTGTTCACAAAAAGATTCAATTCAATTCAATGAGCTAAGAAAAAATCTAATTAAATGAGAATCGTACATGGTTCAACGGGAATAATATATCACCTCTTAAAATCAACAAAAATTAGGATAGTTTTATATTTTAACTCCTTATCCTTTTCCTATTTTTCATCCCCCAATGTAATTGACAAATTTAAAAGAATATAAAGGTTATTACTTTTTTTCTTTCATAAATGCTAATTTATTAATTCTTGAAAATGTATTTTATGCACTCTAGGTTAAAAACAGTAAGAAAGGTTATAAAAAATGACTTGCGCATGCAAAGGAAAAAAGTTCAACCAAAACCAAAATTAACATAACCTTTTGAAGACAACTCTTATTCATTAAAAGATCTTAAGTAATTTTCAAATATTTTATACCAATTATATTTTAATTAAACCCATAAAATAGTAGGTTTTAATTTTCTTTAAAGTAAAAAAAAAAGGTGCATCGAGAAATTAGTAGTAGATGAGATAAATACTTAAAAAACACGTAAAATGACAATATCAAATAGTAACTAAAATTTTAAATAAGTATATTTCCAATATAGAAAAGCAAAATTTGTTTTAGTCCTTTAAAATCTTAACTTTCAATGTTCATGAAATTATTTACTTCAAACTCACGTTATGCTTATTATGAACTCATTTAGGATTTTAATAATATATTTTAATTCACCCGTATTAACGAAGACACATATTTTTATCTTTTAGAATTATCTAAATAACACCAGTAAATTTTCTTTAGTTTAGAGTCTTTACATAAATTGACCTAATATTAGTCTTATAAGTATACTAATAAAAAATAATTTAAGTACATTAATAAATAAAAGATTTAGAACTACCCGAAAATAATTTTGACATGTCTTTATTAGTACATATATGAGCTCTAGAGAGAGAAGAATACGGTTAGAAACATATGACGTGAGACATGTCTAGATGTATAGCAAGACCTAACAAATTGTCCACTTGGAGAAAAAATTTGGCATACTTTGCCTAAATTTACTGAAAGTATAAGGTCAAATAATGTAAAAAGTCACCTAAGGGCAAAAAAAGATCCATAGGAAGTTACATTTATAAATTTCAAAGGCCCGGGTAGGAACGGTCTTAAGAAAAGAGCAATTTATGCAAGATATCCATAGAGCTTAAACTAATACCCTTTTTTATCAATTTAAAAATTACTTATAATATATACCTACCCAAATGAAACTAATTATCCCGACCTACCTACACACATCCCAACTTTTTTTACCCATTTGACTTAGCTTAGTTTGATTTCGCTTGGCTTTGTTTGACTTGGTTTGAATTGGCTTGACTTGAATTGACTTGATTAGGTTTAGCTTGGGTTGACTTGGTTTGAATTGAATTGGCTTGAATTAGCTTGGTTTATAGCAGCTTAAATTGACTTCATTTGGCTGGGTATTAAAAAAAGGGAAAGGGGCAAAGTAATGGATAGAAACAGATAAATGTTTTCCGCCCCATGGGTATTTGCTAAACTTTCCGAAAATGAGTGATGGATAAAAATGTGATATGCAGGAAAAAGGAAACTACATCAACCACGTGTGGCAATTTCACATCATTAAAAACAGAAAAAATAAGATAAGACATTTTTTAAGAAGTAAACCATAAAATAAAAAGTAAATTTAACTTTACAAAACTAGGTTAGGACCTAGAAGTAATTAATTAAAAAGTTTATATTTTATTGGAAACTTTTGGTTCTCCCTTATTATATATAGTAATTTTAGGGCATTTCTCCTATGATGTCTTGGACAATACCAAATATTGTATTTCTCCGAAGAACAACGAGCCACAAAATCTTAAATAAAAGTTCACTTCAATTTTGAAGAAACCTAGATTTCATTGAATTTTAATTTTTTCCATCTTGTTTGAAGTTAGGAATTCTTCTTCTTCTGTCTTAATTTTTTCTTTTGGTACTGAAATACTAGTATTTTGTGCGGTTATGGCAGAATAATTGGTGGTTATAGAGTTTTAGTGATGGTGGTGCCATGGAGGTTGTGTGAAGGATGGGGATATCGATTTTTGAGATAATGTATATCCACCTTTATATCACCTCTATATATCCATGCATTTAATGTATATCCATCAAACTCTCTGTTTGATATACATTGTTATACATGATATACACGTTTGATATTCGATATATATAAATTGATGATATTCAATTATTTGAAGATAATAAAATTATAAGGGAATTTTTCCTATATATACTATGATAGGAACTTATTAATTTATTTTCTCTAGGTTTTGTACTTTCAAAAAATATCTAGGTTTTTCTTACAAATTGTATATATTGCAGATCTCCTCTTCTCTCTATTTTCAATGGTTGCACGTCTTCAGCAAGAAGCTACTAACTTTGCTTCAGCTGTTTAATAGGATAATAGCTCATAACTTACAATTGCTCATCACCATATACAATTATCATATATTTGTGATACAATTTCTGCGACAATTATAATACAAATACAATTATGATACAATCGTGATACAATTCTGATCTTCCTCATCTTCTTCATTTTCTTCAAGTTTCAATCACAACTCTAAATTTAAATTCTGAAACAATATTGTATTATAATTGTATTAGGTATTATTTTAAGTATTGATATATCAGATACAAATCAAATACAACTTTGATACGATTGTGATACAATTATGAAACAAATATGATACAGTTATAATACAATCGTGATACAATTCAGAAACTTTTCTTCTTCGAGTTTCAATATGAAATTTCACCTAAAAACAATTCTAAACTTAATCAATCTTCCTCAAAATTGAGATATAAACTCCAAGTTATATTCTCAATCGTTTGCAAGAGCACGATTTTGGGGTGGGTCTCTAACGGTGAAGGGATTTGGTAATTGCAAACAGAGGTGATGATTTTGGGGTGGGTCTCTTACGGTGAAGGGATTTGATAATTACAAAGAGAGATGATAATTTTGGGGTGGGTTTCTTACGGTGAAGGAATTTTGGGTAAGAATTGATTTTGGGTATCTTAAATGTAGGATATTTTGTGTAACTGATACCCACTATTTAAGGTATATTTCATTTCCTCTTTTTTTAAAGTTTTGTATAAAACTAGTAAATATAGGTATATAAAGTAATTAATAAGGAATCTAAATAAAAGTAATAAATATGTTTCTATTATAGTATAGCTAGATAAAAACCCCAAATTATTATAAAATGTGTTATACAAGTAATGCGATTTGGCCCATATATTATACACTATGCTTTAAAAAATAAGTCATCTGCAAATATGGTATACACTGAAATATAGAAAGAATGATCATAAAATTTTGATATACATTTTGTTATATACAAAAAAATATATTGATATATAAACAATACAATTGTTTTTATGTTATACATTTGGATATACATACAATAATAAATTATAGACAATTATACCTATAAATTTATATTTTAAATCCCCTCTAAACTTGATATACATTGATTTAGTGGGAAAGAAAAAATAAATAGAAAAAACAAAGTAGAGAAATTTGACAAAAAATATTGAGAGATTTTCGGATACTAATTGAAAGAAAATAGAATCCTATTTTTAGGACGATGACGGTCGTTAGAAAGAGAGAGGGTGCTAAATATCTTTTACTATTTTTAATAAAAATATTTTGATTATTGGACACCAAAAATAGCCAGCGTATGCTAAATATTTTGATTATTGGACGATGACTGTCGTTAGCAAAGGCTGGCCAGTTTTCGGACTGGCCATTCAAAAATAGCCAGCGTTTGCTAAGTCATTGAAAAATAGCCATTATTTTGCTGCAACAAAGACCGGTCCAACATAAAATACTGGAGTTCAGTGCACCTGTGTATGAACTTCTAGCATATTATGCTGGAACTCCAAAACACAGAAAGTTCCAACATAATATATTGGAAATTCGAGCACTTGTGTATGAACTTCCAGCATATTATACTAGACCAATATACTTTGCTGGAACTCCAGTATATTATGCTGGAGTTCTAGTGTACTTATGTTGGAACTCCATTATATTATGCTGGAATTCCAGTATACTTATCCTGGAACTCCAGTATAATATGCTGGAGTTTAAGTATACTTATGCTGGAAATCCAGCATAATATACTGGCGTATTTTTCGGGTTTGAACAGTGTTTTCGCTCAGATTTATCTTTACATGAATAATGGCTAAATTTCGATTACTTTTGAAAGCGTGACTATTTTTGAATGACCACTTATAAAGCTGGCCATTTTTGAATTTCTCCCTTATTTGGATCAGAAGAACATAAACCCATGCTCTGAGTAATCTAATACAAATTGGTTGTGGTCACAGAAAGAGAATCTTACGGAAATGTTCAAAATAAGCCTAAATTTATCAATCTATAACCATTAATCATAAACTTACTAAAACTAGTCAAGTGCATATAAAAATTAAAAATCCCATATAAATAAGGATTCTTTACCTCCAAAAATCACGCGCACATATCTCTTTCCATATATTTAAGTGTGATCAGCAATATTAGATGCAGGACGGAAAGAAAATTTCATAGATGACGTCACGATCCAAGTTCTCCCTCCGCGAACATATCGTGGCGGCACCTAGTCTCTATGACTAGGTAAGTCTAACCAATTGCGAAAAAGGAAATAAAAACACAAACTGACAAATTTCGAGTAAAAGCATAAATAAAGAGTTTAGAAATGCCGCTCGGCATATACAATAGTCCCAAAGTAAACAAGCAGGGGGATCTCCCGGGATATCGTCCCGTAGTCCCAAAGTAAGCACACAACCATCTCAGAAGAATATACAATTCTATTCAAGAATTAAACAGGAATTTGCTACTCTAACATGCTGCACAGAGTACAAGTAGGCAATTAAAGCAGGTAAGACAATTAAGTCACGTAAACATACTTTTCCTAATCTAAACAAGAGGCTTCAAGTACAAGTATTTGCTAAATTACAAGAAAACATAGGTATTTGCTTAATGAAAACAGGGTTTTCAACAATTAGCACGTGTACACAGTCGTCACTTCACATACACAACACTCACATACAAAAATACCAAATCCTAAGAGGAGTTCCCCCGCACAAGGTTAGGCAAGCCACTTACCTCGAACCAGCTCAATCAACTCGAAATCACGTTCTTGCCATGAGTACCTGACTACAAATGGCTCAAATATATTCAAAGTAATTGCAATATGTAATATGTAAATATAACTTCAAGTAACTAATTTAACCAATCAATTCAAAGCTAATACGCGAAATTAAGAAAATTTCCCAAAAAGTCCCCCGGGCTCACGTCTCGAAATCGTATAAAATTCATAAAACTAGAATCTTTACACTCTCACGAGTTCATACATACCAAGTACCTCAAAATCGGACCACAAAAAACCCATCAAATCCCTAAATCGAAGTCTGAAATTTCAAACCCTAAACCCCCAATTTTAACCGTTATTTTCCATAAATTCCTTGTCAAATCAGTGAAATAACACCATATAAATGAGCTTTGGTTCCAAAAATCTTACCTCCTCAAAGCTCCCTTGAATTCTCTCTCAGAAATCTCCCAAAAAGTTTTAATCCTGGATAAAAATGGTGAAATATAGCTAAAAATCGCGAAGGAATCCTTATATAGGTTCTGGCCCAGGGTTTCCACACCTGCGGCCTTTTTCTCGCACCTGCGGTCCCAAGTGCACATTTGCGAAATTCAATTATTGCATTGGGGCCGCACTTGTGGTCTCGCAGGTGCGCTCAACCTCTCGCACCTGTGACTTCTGGTCCTCTAGCGCATGGCCGCATCTGCGGCTTCTCCCACGCTTCTGCAATCACGCACCTGCGGTCCCCAATCCTCAAGTGCGGTTATGACAGAAGTTCAGCAGCTGAAGCTGCTCCAACAAACTCCCAATTCTTCCGGCAATCTTTTGAAATCATCCCTATGCCCCCGGGACATCAACCAAAAATACGAACAAGTCATATACCACTATTCAAACTTGTACCAATCTTCGGAATACTCAAAACAAGATCGAATCATCAAAACACCCTCGGATTGCAAAACTTCCAATTTCCGCTTTCGATCAAAAAGTCTATCAAACCTCGTCTGAATGACCTGAAATTTTGCACACACGTCCCAAATGACACCATGGACCTACTCCAATTTTCGGAATTCCATTCCGACCCCTATATTAAAAATCTCACTATCGAACCAGAAACTTCAAAAATTCAACCTTCGGCATTTCAAGTCTAAATAAGCTACGGACCTCCAAGACACAATCCAAACACGCTCCTAAGCCCAAAATTACCCAACGAAGCTAACAGAACCAACGAAATTCCATTCCGAGGCCATTTTTACACTGTTCCGACTACGGTCCAAATTCTAAAGCTTAAATTCTCATTAAGGGACTAAGTGTGCCAAAACACTCCGAAACACCAAACGAATGCCCCCTGACTTTCACAGTAACAGAAATAAGCATGGGGAAGACAGTTAATAGGGGATCAGGGCGTTAATTCTTAAAACAACCGGCGGGGTCGTTACAGATGAGATAGCAAACAAGGTGATGAAACATACACAAAAATATATAATATTCCAAAACCTAAGCAAAAATGGACCTTTTTCAATGGGTATGATTGAAATTCATTGAAAACATATAGATGAATCAATATACAAAACTTGAGGAAGAGTGGAGGTGATTTGGACTTGCTTTGAGTTAAAATTCATACTTAAAATCGAGTTTAAAATTTCTCGACAACAAATATCAAACATGTATCTCGTGTGTATTTCACATACAAGTAATACATGAATATATACGAGATACACATGAGATACATATTTGATACACAAGTGATATCAAAAGATATAAGGGAGATACACAGTGAGATACACATATCATTTTCTTCCATGTTTATCTTGTGTACTTCGAATTTAACTCAAATTTTAATTCAAATCACCGAAGATATCCACCAAATCATCCCAAAATTGAGATTCACACTCAAACTAAATTTCAATTCGAAAATCTAAATTTTTGAATTCAAGCTTACGCAAGCTTCAATAGCTATCCATGGAGTTATTAGTTTAATCTTCACCTCCATCCAACCGATTAACGTTAAATAGTGATTTCTAAATCGAATTAAGGCATTTGATTCTCTGAATTTCAACTTAAAGGAACTAAAATATTAGAATATTTCTCAAGTCTAGTATCTTAAAAAGTTTGTGCTGCCTTTATGTTTAAGCAAAATAGACACGTGTTACAAAATGATATTTGGGCCATTTCTGGTAGATATTTAATTTTGGGCTAGTTTTAGTTGAAATTATTTATGGACTGACAATTTGGATAGTTTTCCCTCACAAAAATACTTTAAGGGATATTCTTGTGTAGTCTTATGATCACGCCCAACTTTAGTCCTAAAAAGAATAAGCGATCGTTGCAAATATAATTCAGTCTAAAAGTTCGGAGTAGAATCTCACAGAGAACTAAGGTTTAGCTACAACTGTTCACTATCACCAAGAAGACAAGCTTGAAAAATTTCTAACTTATAGATATTAAGATTCGTGTGTTTAACTAATTAACTAACAAATTAAAATTGTAAATTAACAACTAAAGATGCTAAGGGTTAGAGACAAGTTTAAGGAGGTCTAGAGTTATGCTTTCCCCAATTGTAGGAATCCTTCCCGTTACGTCTTCTATAATTTTGCTTAAGTATTCTCTATTGATCATGAGTGCTCTGAGTATTGTAATTCTCTCCCGAGTAACTACCACAATTTACTAGATATATTCTCCCGAATTACGCTAGTTGGCATTAAGTACGGCTCACTCGGATCGCACCAAGATTTCGTTATCCCTAATCCCACTTTTAAACTCTCCGTATTGATCCCTCATATACGTTAGGAGTGATGTTGTTCAACAACTACCTAAATATGCACTCTCTCCCGAGTAATACACACTAAATAGGCACAGTCGATTGAGAGATCTTCAATCAACTCACAATATAAACGTAGTTGAACAAATAGAGAAATCCAACCGCTCAATTATATAAAAACATAACAAGAATTTATCCTACAAAAGGTTCTATCAAAACTCTAGATAACAAATTAACTATTCATAATAGTATGCATAACTGCAATACTAGAATTCATAACCAATAATAGAAATAGGAAGAATAAATTGAAAAACTCGTAGAAGAATTCTCCGCCTTGCTCCTAGTGTACTCTTGTATTCTTAGGTCGAATCCCCGGTCTCCTCAGCCTCCTTAGGTCTAAAATATGTCAAAAGTCCTCAAAATACCATTTTCCATGTATATATACCAAGTAGGATCAGGCCCAAATAATTATACCTTCTCCTACGCAAAAAGTATACTTTTCCCAAATAGGACGTGCATGGCCGCGCACCTGGAAGTGTGCCCGTGCACTTGGCCGCGCACTTTTCACACTTTCTGCTCCATATGTCCGGTCAGTGTGCAACTGCGCACTTATTATCATGTTCTATTAGGAATTTGAAAAAACGTAGAATACTAAAATTGTAGCCCTTTGAATTAGATTTCCAAAAATATATTGTGGAACCCAAACGGAGTTCTGAGCAAAGAGTTATGTGTATTTTACTAGACAGTGTGCAATATGCTTACTCGATTCTTCGTTCGTTCTTAACTATCATACGTTGATCCCCGAACACGATCCCGACTTAATTCTTTGGGATTTTACTCAGACTTTAAAGATCCAAATCACTTGAATTCATTTTATAACATCTACATAGCTCGAAATCACTCCTACAAGGCATAAAACACACAATTAGTGCAAAACACTAGCGATTAAAGCTCAAACTCAATCAAAGTGTAGTAAATTAGAGTGTCATAAGTGACTAAAATACGTAATTATAGTCTATCATCAATACCCCACACTTAAAACATTGCTCGTCCTCGAGCAATCAAACTAAACTTTATATAGACACGACATTTTTAAACAATTCTCCTAACTCATCACACCAAGAATATTTAAAATAGACTAAGCACAAAAGCGTAACATCTTCACCTCAAGATTTGACTCACAAGTACCATGCATTATTCACAATTCACCCATTTACTCTAAGATAGAGGTCACTGATATTACCTTTCCTTTATGAATCACGTGCCCTCACACAACAAACGAGAGTAGTTCCACACAATAAAATTTAAGAACACTTAGGAACTCAAGATAGAAAGAATTCACTCACTCTCAGAAATAACATTCATATGCCACAAAAGATGCACCATAGGCTTGCCCGTAGTGTACTTCTCTATTAATTGAGCTCATTCAGTCAAGAATCAAGTAGCTGGTTGTAATGTAGGCTGCGGGATGGGTAGGATACATTTGGATATCAGAGTGACTATACCTCCCTAAGAACTTTAATACACACACTTTAACATTTAAAACCTCACTTATGTCAAACCAAAACTCCACCTTCATATCAATGTATATTACCCCATACTTCTTTAAGCACAATTACATCAAAAGCCACTACCATCAAGGAATATTCTTCGTAACAATACAACTATGTTTTTCTTTCTTTTCTTTTTCTTTTCCAGTTTAAGTGGCTCTTACTTTTTCAAAACAGTGCACATTTCTCCTTATCTCATTAGTTCCACTCAAAAGCCAAATCAACCACCCCACACTTTAACTTTTACAAAGTTCATAACAATTCAAGTGATCTTGAGAGGTTAAAAGGTTCAAATAGATGGTTAATTCAAACAAATGGGTAAGGCTTGTAATGTGGTTGCCAAAGAAACATGATTATAGGCTCAAAGGGGTTAACTACGATACATAACAATTAGGCAGGTAATATATATATATATATATATATGGCTCAACAAAGAAATATCTATATCACTTCCAAGACTAAACAAAATTACTATTTCGCTTTGCAAACACACGTGACAAGTTCTAGACATCAAATGCAATGCACAGAATAACACACAAACCTCTCTCTCACACACACATACATGGCACATAACTCACTCGGGATTGGACTCATCAAGACACTCTAGTCAAAACAGTTAAGCAAATGTATGATCATACGATTTAAGGTACTTATACAAGAGTCAAAAACTTAGCCTAATCGTCACAACCAAAATACTAACTATTCTCAAGGCATAACAAAGTTAAGAGATATCGCTGCAATTCAATTCATCTCACACTGGCTCCTACTCTTAAAAAAATAAAACTAACTACATCCTGTTCAAACAAAACCCTTGAAAAAGAACCGCGGCACAAAGAAAAACCAAGGGGGAACTACTACACTACCTACAAAGATTTGTTTTTTGTTTTTGACTTAAATCCCTCAAGAAAAAGAATTAATTAATTAAATTAACACAACTAAAATAGCATAGAAAGTCACCCAGACAATCTCCTCACCACACACTTAAAATTATGTATTGTTCTCAATGCACACCATATCTAATAAGCGGGTAAAACAAATTCCCTGGTAGGCTAAAGGCCGAAGCACTAGCAGCTCATGGGGTACTCGGACTTCTCCCAAGCTTGATCCTTTGTGCGGGTACCTCACACTTAGTTCCAACCATCTGGTTTGTTGTTGCATTCTTCCAATAACTTTGTTTTTCATGCTCCTAGAAAATCAAAAATTGACACTACAAAATAATACAATTAAAAAAATAATAAAAAAAATAAAAAAAGCAGTAAAGCTGGGTTGCCTCCCAACAAACGCTTGTTTTAACGCCGCGAATCACTTTTTGCCTCCACGTTGAACTTATGAATTGGACCCCAAGTTTTGATTCTGCTCTATGATCATGCTCCTGGGGTGGTGAAACGAATCTGATTGGCCCAATAAAACAATGTAGTATTCTGCATTTCTTGGCCTTTAGATGAGATGTGTAATCCCGACTTTCTGGCAAGAAGAATTCCAGAATGTGGCATCTTGTTCCTTATTCCTTGACTCCCCAAGTGGCTCGGATATATCATCATCCAAATACAATATGGAAAAATACTTGGAGTATGGACCAATGCGCTCAACTACATGAACATTGGGATTGTCTACACCCTCAACACTAATGACACTAGAGTCAACTAAATGTGTATCATCAATGCCCTTGGTTGACTCTAGTATCTCTTCTACAACATCGGCATCCTCAAATTCTAGTTGATTGGTTTGGTCGTATTCTATTCTCAACTCCCCACTTATAATGGTAATTTCTGCAGCCAATTCATGCTCTTCTTGGCTACTATCCACAATGTAAACTTGTTGTGCTTTACCAGGTTCAATTAGTTTATTCGCTTGAGCCTCCAAGTTGTGAATAGTTTCCCCTTGCATTTGTATCTGCAGTGGTTTCTTATCATATAGTTCCATGAAACACTTTAACATATCTTTGATCTCCTTCAGGTCAGCTTCCTTGGGGTTCTTTGCTCCTATTAACTTCACCAGAAAAAGTAAAACCATCATAGTAAGGGGTTGGGGGAGGATAAGACAAATATTCACAACCATGAAAGTGAGAATTTTGACCACCACATATATCACACACATTCCACACATAAGATTGAGTTGCACATAACTCGCTCTCGGGAATATTTTGGCAATTTTGCAATGGGTGGTTTCCTCCACAATATGCATAAGGAAGATCAAAAGTAGAATTACCAACATCAAAACTCTCATAATTCCAAGATGCCATGTCCCTAAGATAAAAAATAAAATAAAATAATCAAAAAAAAAAACAAAAAAAAAATTTCAAACTTGCAACCTAGAAATATGTACACCTACAACTACACCGTTAGTTCCCCGGCAACGGCGCCAAAATTTGATCACGCCCAACTTTAGTCCTAAAAAGGATAAGCGTTCGCTGCAAATATAATCCGGTCTAAAAGTCTGGAGTCGAATCCCGCAGAGAACTAAGGTTTAGCTACAACTGTTCACTTTCACCAAGAAGACAAGCTTGAACAATTTCTAACTTATAAATATTAAGATTTTTGTGTTTAACTAATTAACTAACAAATTAAAGTAGTAAATTAACAACTAAAGATACTAAGGGTTAGAGACAAGTTTAAGGAGGTCTAGAGTTATGATTTCCCCTATTGTCGGAATCCTTCCCGCTACGTCTTCTATAATTTCGCCTAAGTATTATCTACTGATCATGAGTGCTCTGAGTGTCATAATTCTCTCCCGAGTAACTACCACAATTTACTAGACATATTCTTTCGAATTACGCTAGCTCGCATTAAGTACGACTCACTCAGATCGCACCAAGATTTCGTTATCCCTAATCCGACCTTTAAACCCTCCGTATTGATCCCTCGTATATGTTAGGAGTGATGTTGTTCAATAACTACCTAAATATGCACTCTCTCCTGAGTAATACACACTAAATAGGCACAGTCGATTAAGAGATCTTCAATCAGTGACAATATAAACGTAGTTGAACAAATAGAGAAATCCAACGGCTCAATTATATAAAGACATAACAAGAATTTATCCTACAAAAGGTTCTATCAAAACACTAGATAACAAATTAGCTATTCATAATAGTATGCATAACTACAATACTAGAATTCATAACCAATAGTGGAAATAGGAAGAAGGAATTGAAAAACTCCTAGAAAAATTCTCCTCCTTGCTCCTAGTGTGCTCTTACCTCCTTAGGTCGAATCCCCGGTCTCCTTAGCCTCCTTAGGTCTAAATTATGTCAAAAGTCATCAAAATACCATTTTTCCATGTATATATACCAAGTAGGGCCGGGCCTAGACACATTTACACCTTCTCCTACGTGAAAAAGGACACTTTTTCCGGACAGGACGTGCGCAGCCGCGCACCTGGAAGTGTGCCCCGCACTTTTCACACTTTCTGCTCCATATGTGTGGTCAGTGCGCGGCTGCGCACTTGCCACGCACTTATCACCCTATTTTGTTGGGAATTGAAAAAAATGTAAAACATGAAAGTTATAGTCCTTTGAATTAGCGTTTCAAAAATATATTGTGGAGCCCAAATAGAGTTGTGAGAGAAAAGTTATATGCATTTTACCAGACAGTGCACAATATACCTACTCGATTCTTCGTTCATTCTTAACTATCATCCGTTGATCCCCGAACACGATCCCGATTTAATTCTTTGGGCTTTAACTTAGATTTCAAAGCTTGAAATCACTTGAAATCATTTCATAATATCTACATAACTCGGAATCACTCCTACAAGGCATAAAACACACAATTAGTGCAAAACACTAGCGATTAAAGCATAAACTCAATTAAAGTGCAGTAAATTAAAGTGTTATAAACGACTAAAATACGTAATTATAGCCAATCATTATCTTACATAACATTTACTACAAAATAGAAAAGCTCTATACAATCCAATTTATTGTCTTCGATCTCCGACTTAAAAGTTTTACTATTAGTTTTGTTTTCCTTTCCAAAAAAAGTTTTATTACTAGGTTGAGGGTTGCAAATTTTTATAGTATAAACATATATAGGTCGTATGGGCTAAGCTAGTCTAATGTCGATGATATGATGGGAAATTATTAAAGCCATATAATTCAATTCAAATAGATAAATGACACTAGTTAGTATCAATTAATATAGCTTAGGCTTTTAACTACATGAAAATCATTAAAAGTTAGAGCTTTTGAAGTTATTTGGCATTAAGACAACTCTTCGTTAATTAAAATCTACTTTTTAATGTGATCACAATGCTTAAGATTGCCGTCGATTTTCACTTTTAGCATAAATCCTCTCGTAGGTGCAACCTATATATTCATAGAAGACCTAAACAGATAGGTAGATCCTTGTACTACAGTTGAGATACCCCTGCTGGCCTTTAGTAATGATCCGATCGATCATTTTGAGCTTTATCATTCTATTCGATGGTTTAAGATTTTGATTAGCTTTATATGATATATCATGACTTGCGTATGTGGTCGGTTTTGATGTTCGCAAGTTTCAGAATTGATTTGATAGTAATTTTCAATTTAGAAAACTTAAGTTGAAAAAGCTGACCATGATTTGACTTTTGAGTAAACGACCTCGGAATCGAAATTTGATGGTTTCAATAAATTAGTATGGTAATTTTGGACTTGAGCTTATATTCAGATTTGAATTTGGATATTCCTAGAAAGTTTTGGCTTTATTTGTTGAAAATTGACAATTTGAAGAATTAGAGAGTTCATAGGTTTAACCGGAAGTTGATTTCAATTTTATCAGACTCCTATCGTGGTTTTGAAACCTTGGATATATTCATATAGTTGAATCGAACTTATGTGCAAAGTTTGAAAGTAATCCGAAGTATGTAAGTGTGATTCCAATACTCTTTTGAAAGAATAAAAATTTAACAACTAAAGTGAAATTCTATTAGGTTTGAGCCTCGATTCTTTGTTGTGATGTTCACGTGGGGGTTTTGAGCCTTTGGATAAGGTTCAATAACATATTTATAGTTATTGGTATGATTAGACGGGGTCCTGAGGGGCTCGAGTATGCTTTGGGTCATTGGTTGGGAGACTAATTATGTTAAGGATTTGGAGTTTGACCACGATCAATATGGGTCAATACGACCTCGTTCGATGTCTTGAGTGTGAGAGCAGGTTTGTAGTGTGTTTTATGATTGAAATGCATATATGGTTTGTGTCGGGGATGATCCAAATGAGGTTTGAATGCTAAAACTAAGATTCTGCAATTGCTGAATTTTCTGGTGCAACAATTCTAAAAATACCAGTTATGTCCTTAAGTTCGTCCATAAGTTTCACACTTCCTTTAAAACTTCAAAATATCATATCTCTCTCATTTTAAGGTCAAATTGGGTGATTCAAAAGGCTGTCTTGAGTAAATTCATGCAAGGATTATGTTGGGCTTTGTCAAAAGTGAGTTTCAGGATTATCTAGTATTTGATTCGGCCTGAGATAGCTACTATATTTTTTACTTATTTCGGGTGTCATGACCCTGAATCCTACCCTCGGGACCGTAATGACGCCTAACATTTCATTTACTTGGAAAGCCAACGTTAGCTAAATTTATTAACCAGTTTAAACCATTCAAATCAAAATGTTAACAAAAACAACCGAATAATCTGAAATAGGGTGATATAATACTGAATAACGTAATCTAAATACAATCCCAGAAATTGGGGTCACGAATACATGAGCATCTAGAGTACAACAGATAATAGTCTGAATAAACAAAATTGCTTGAGTATAAATAAATAAACAAAAATGACTAAATAGAAAGGGACTTGAGGGCTGCGGATGTCGTGCATCTATACCTCAAGTCTCTACATGTAGATGAATCAAGGTAGTCTCACTATGCACTACTGGTATCAACTCCGATATCTGCACAAGAAGTGCAGAGTGTAGTATGAGTACAAATGACCCCATATACTCTGTAAGTGCCGAGCCTAACCTCGACGAAGTAGTGACAAGGCTAAGGCAGACCACTTGCAATAATCTGTACGCAATAATAATAATAATAATAATAATAATAATAATAATAATAATAATAATAATAATAATAATAATAATAATAATAATAATAATAATAACAGAAAATGGAAGTAAAACAATTAACTCATAAAAACAAACTCGAAATTCAACTACCAGCGAGCCTAGAATAACAAGTCTCATAGTCTCATATCACAATGCCGATGCTAATCCAACAATCACTAACAAGTACCACATATGCAATCCATTGCGGCGTGCAACCCGATCCCACCATATCATCATCTGTCCATATCATAATTTGTCCTTATTCCACCGTTTCAGTTTATTTCCTTTCAATTTCCCTGTTGAAATCTCATGAAAAGTAATGGGTTAAAAAGAAATAGATTAAAGTTACTTACCAATAAATTTAGGAAGAAGAATCTCTTGTAAAATCACCTCTACAGTGTTTAGTGTTGAGGAATAATGTAGAATATGCTAAGTCCTGTTTTCCCCTCTTTTACCTAGATGCAGATGTAACAATTGCGATGTCTTTTTCGCAATTGCAACCATCGTTGCGAACTGTACATTAGGAGCCTAGATGTTGCAAATACGACAAAGTGATCGCAAATGCGAATAACCAACCATCGCTAATGCAGACAATATCTTATCTATTGCGAAGGTGTTCTATTTGTCCAGGCATCGCAGTTGCGACTAAATGCTCGCAAAAACGACCCTGGGTAGTTCACAAATGCGAGCTATTTCCTCACAAATGCGAACTATTTCCTCGCAAATACAAACTATTTCCTTGAAAATACGAATCTTTGTCCGCAAAAGCTAGGATCGTAATTACGAGCCAGACCTCGCAAATGCAAGATTTGCATCAGACACCAAAAGTGATCAATGCACCAATATTCAAGTCATCCAAAACTCTTCCGAAACACGTCTGAAATTCATCTGAGCCCCTCGAGCTCAAAACCAAACATGCACATAAATGTAATAACATCATATGAACTCGGTCGCTTGATCAAATCTCCAAAATAACATCTAAATCTACAAGTCGAACATCAAAATTAATGAAACTTCAAAGGAAACTCAGGAACAACTAGAATCACATCTAAGCGTCCGAATCATGTCAAACCAACTCTGAATTACACAAAATTTTGCATAAAAGTTTCAAATAGTAAAACAAATCTATACCAATTTCCAACATAAATATCTGAACCTGAAATCCATGAAGTCAACTTACGGTCAAACACATAAAATTTCCAAACTTTCAAAATACTAATTTTTGGCAAAATGAGTCAAATCAACTTAGGACCTCCAATTTTAATTCCGAGCATACGCCTAAGTCCAAAATCACAATACGGACCTACCAGAATCATCAAAATGCCGACTCGAGGTCGTTTCACAAAATGTTGACCATAGTCAACCCAAGTTGTTTTGTAAAGCTAAAAATCATATTTTTTCAAATCTTCACATAAAAGCTTTTCAAAAATCGACACAGAGCACATACACAATCCAAGAAACATCAAGCGAAGCTGACGGATGTATCAGGACACAAAAATAAGGGATAGTGATCAAAATGACTTATCGGGTCATCATATTCTCTACCTCTAAAAGAAACATTCATCCTCGAACAGACAAATAAAATTACCTGGACTAGTAAAAAGGTAGGGGTATCTACTCCGCATATCGGACTCGGACTCTCACGTAGCTGACCTCTCCACTGCACTCTAACAGAAGGATAACTCTTTGACCTCAACTTCCGGACATGCCGTGCTAGAATAGCCACCGGCTCTTTCTCATAAGGCAAATCCTTGTCCAATTGGATTGACCTGAAATCTAATACATGAGACGGATCACCGTACTACTTGTCACACCTCCTTTTTCCGCGCCCGGGGGGGGCGCAGAGGGAGTTTTTTCCAATTAAAGGACAATCGAAACGGGATTTATTTGTTTATTTCAGAGTCGCCACTTGGGAGATTTAGGGTGTCCCAAGTCACCAATTTTAATCCCGAATCGAGGAAAGAATGACTCTATATTACAGTCTGCGTACCAGAAATCTAGATAAGGAATTCTGTTAACCCGGGAGAAGGTGTTAGGCATTCCCGAGTTCCGTGGTTCTAGCACGGTCGCTCAACTGTTATATTTGGCTTATTTATCTGATTTTTAATACAATATGAACTTATGTGCAAATTTATCTTTTAACCGCTTTATTATTATTGTTTTTATAAGAATGTGAACATCGCTTAAAATATATCCTTGGACTGTGTCACATGAAATGCACCCACAATCCGAAACATATTTTATTTGATGTTTTAGGATTTGGATTTGGGTCGCATGAAATGCACACCCGAGCTTAAGAAAGTAAATTATTAAACACGCGCCTAAAGAGACTATCGCGTTATTATTTTCTGCGGAGGCCGCGAAATTCGCTAAACGGCCCTCCTGAATTCTAAGTAATTTTAAACAAGTATTTACTGAGGGCCCCACAATTTGTATTTTTATTCGGCGAGGCTCATCTCATTCTTATTTTTTTAAAAAAATTTGTAACGTCATGGAAATGCATCTCGGGCCACGCCACAATCAATGCGCCCGTGACTAGAGACATATTTCGACTCCGTTGAGATTTGGATTTGGGTCACATAAATGTGCACCCGGGTTTAGGGAGATAACATTATTAAAGGCGCGCCTAAAGCAACTAGCGCATTATTATTTTTGGGTAGGGCTGTGAAATTTGCTAACGGCCCGTCCCGGAATCTAAGTATTTAATACATATATTTTTGTGAGGGCCCCGTAATTTGTCCCTTTTATTTGGCGAGGCTCGTCTCATTTTATTCTTTATTATTATTTTTTTTTATTATTTTTTATTATTATTTTTTTTTATATTTTTCAAAAGGGATGCCATTTTTACGCCTTTAACAATGATAAACCTTACGGCTTCTTCCCAACTACAATCTTATAACTTGTCAAGATTTGATAAAAGAAGTTAAGCGAATGAGTGTTTCGGGCGTAGCAACAACATGCACTAATACTAATTTTGTCCAAATAAACTAAGACAATAATAACATAACACATTGAACGTAAATAATAACAATACTAATCTTGGGACTACTAATACAACTAAATCAAATGACATCAATTAAACAATAATAACATAACACAAAATGAACTAAAATGCATACGGTGAAACATAGGCAGAAAATTTCCATACCAATTTTATATTGCATCTCAAACATTCAACGTAACGTTTCCCTTTGAGGTTTACTAACCTGAAAAAAAACAGAAAATGGATAGAGCCACGGGCCAACCCTCTACATCGACCTCGACGAACAACCTCGACGTACCGGACCTCGACGAACAAGAGACGACCTCAACGGATTGAAACAGAAGACTCGGACCAAGACTGTCGACGACCCGAGGCGTTGGCTGACTGCTGGTTCTATTCTTTTCGACGCCGCAGATCGATACGAGAAGTTAAAGCAGAAGGGATCGCTTGGGCAAGGCGATGAGGCTGCAATGACGGGAAGCTGACGTGAGGGAGTCGGACGTTTGGTGATGTTGGTGGTTTTGGACGTGAAGTTGGTGGTTTTCGATAGTAGGGGTGCCGGCGTTAATGGAGGCGGGCGTTTGTGACAGTAGGTCGATGGAGATGGTGCGTGGGGGTGCCGGACTGACGATGCTGGACTGGTTCGTTAATGGAGTGTTGGTGGTGGTCGACGATGGCGGTCGTTCGGAGGAGTTTGGGAGGAGACGGGGTTGGACTGGTTTGGGTTTGTGGTCGTTTGGAGGTGTCGTTTGGTCGACGCAGGCGAGGCGGAGATGGAGCTGGAGCTCGCGGGCTGGGGGAAGGTGACGATGGTGGAGCTGGGAGGAGGAGGGTCCGTGTGGTCACTGGTTTTTTCCGTTCTTCCTCTCTAGGTTTCGTTTCTTTTTTCGTTTTTTTTCTTTTTTTTTTTCCGTTCTCTTCTGCTTCTTCTCCTTAAGAAGAAGAAGATAAACAGTACATGTTTTTTTTTTTTTTTTTTTCAAAATTCTCAAAATCCCTCCCCTTGTCAAATGTGTAGTCCGTGTATTTGGCATGGTTTGCCATGAAAAATGAGCCCCACGCGTGGTGGGGTTCAAGGTTTATGTCCCCCACGCGTGGTGGGGTTCCCCATGTGTCCCGGACACGGTTATTATGGGCTAGGTCCGAAAATTAGGCCTAAAACCGGGTAGTTTGAACCCGAATATTATTCTTTTGCCCGGACCCGAGAAATAGGAATACGTTGTTTAACTAGTCCTATGTAAGCAAAATAACTACCGAAAATAAGACTAGTATTTAACAAAACTATATCCTTTTTTAAATATTTTTAAGGTTTTAAAATAGCTACAAAATATTAATAAAACTATTTTTGTAATTTTCGTAAATATTAAGATAAAATATGAAGTAATATTTTTTGTATTTTTCAAATTTAAAATAACTATAAAATATTAATAAAACTATTTTTTGTAATTTTCGTTTTTTTTAATAAAGACAAAAATATGAAATAATATTTTTTGTATTAAAATGACTTCAAAACATTAATAGAATTATATATATATTTTTTGTTAATTTTCGAATTTATATAAAGTACCAAAATAAAGTGCAATTTTTTGTATTTTTAAATTTATGAGAGATACATAAACTAAAATTTATATATATATTTTTTGAAATTTTTCTTTTTGCAACGAAATAAAGTAAAATAGTTAAAATAGCTATACTAGACCCAATTTCACATATTCACGCTAAAAATGTGAAAATTCTCGGGGAGGGTCAAAAATCACGTGCTTACAGCTGCCCCTCTTTGACTGGAAACACGAAGAGTTTTCCGACAAAGAACGACTAGCCGTGTTTTTGACCCGACCATTACTTGGACGGACTACACTTCAGGAAAGGGAGGGAATGTGACCGAGCCCTGGTATCTGAGCTGCCTACATATCCTTGGTTATACAGGAATCAGGCCACGTGTAGTTCGGAAATGAGAGAGACAGTGAAGTGTACCGAGGTGAAGAGCCGATCGAGGTGCCGTTCCGTTGAGGTTCCGGTCCGCGGTCCTGTCGTTACAACAAAAATGAAAACTGAAAAAGACTAACTAAGCCTATCAGCTACTAGTTACAAGGATTCCTATCTCTTAAGTCTTCTGAAACTTGGTCTTGAGTCTTGAATGGTGCTTCATACAGACTTTGGATTTGAATCTTGATACTTGCTAGTTGTAGGCGCTAGTTCTTGAGCAGATCACATCTGTTCTCCACTTCCGTGCTTCGGATTCATTCATTTTTCTCTTTTTCTTTTTCTTCTTTTTTTTCTTTTTGTTTTTTTGTGACTAGCTTTTGTTGACCCTCTCAGACTGTTGACTCGCATTCTTGGGGCGAGATTCTTGTTGCTTCTATCTTGGATTGAGTGCTGGGGATTTTTGTTGTAATCCTTCTGCTCTCCAGTGGGTCACTGCTTGATTTTGAAAAATGTTTTCTCCGTTCTACAGGCGGGTCCCTGACAATCAAAACAAACAAAACAAACAAAATTTCCTAACCCAGTTTGTACTGGGAAGGTTTGTGAGTCGTTAGCAAAATTGTAACTCACTTACACTACTGATGCAATGATGAGAGTAAACTAAAGACTAGGCTAGGATGTGCATCTCCTAGGAGTAAAACCAAAACTCTTGCTAGCAAATGTGTCTGCTAAAATAAAAACCTCAATGACTCAAACTAGAAAGTGTGTCTTCTATGGTTGAATCGGACTGAGCTAAACTAGGAAGTGCGTCTCCTAAGGGTGAAAACTATTCTTAGGAAGTGCGTCTCCTACTGTGAAACTTGCTTAGGAAGTGCGTCTCCTATTGATGAAACTTGCTTTAGGAAGTGCGTCTCCTATGGTGAAACTTGCTTTAGGAAGTGCGTCTCCTATGGTGAAACTGACTTTAGGAAGTGCGTCTCCTATGGTGAAACTGACTTAGGAAGTGCGTCTCCTATGGGTGAAATGGACTTAGGAAGTGCGTCTCCTATGGTGAAACTGAACTTTAGGAAGTGCGTCTCCTATGGTGAAACTGAACTTTAGGAAGTGCGTCTCCTATGGTGAAACTGACTTAGGAAGTGCGTCTCCTATGGGTGAAATGAACTTAGGAAGTGCGTCTCCTATGGTGAAACTGAACTTTAGGAAGTGCGTCTCCTATGGTGAAACTGACTTAGGAAGTGCGTCTCCTATGGGTGAAATGAACTTAGGAAGTGCGTCTCCTATGGTGAAACTGAACTTTAGGAAGTGCGTCTCCTATGGTGAAACTGACTTAGGAAGTGCGTCTCCTATGGGTGAAATGAACTTAGGAAGTGCGTCTCCTACTGGTGAAACTTATCTTAGGAAGTGCGTCTCCTACTGATAAAACTTGCTTAGGAAGTGCGTCTCCTACTGGTGAAACTTGCTTAGGAAGTGCGTCTCCTATTGGTGAAACTGAAACTAGGAAGTGCGTCTCCTATTGGTGAAATAAACTTAGGAAGTGCGTCTCCTATTGGTGAAACTTGTTTAGGAAGTGCGTCTCCTATTGGTGAAACTTGCTTAGGAAGTGCGTCTCCTATTGGTGAAACTTGCTTAGGAAGTGCGTCTCCTACTGGTGAAACTTATCTTAGGAAGTGCGTCTCCTACTGGTGAAACTTATCTTAGGAAGTGCGTCTCCTACTGATAAAACTTGCTTAGGAAGTGCGTCTCCTACTGGTGAAACTTGCTTAGGAAGTGCGTCTCCTACTGGTGAAACTTGCTTAGGAAGTGCGTCTCCTATTGGTGAAACTTGCTTAGGAAGTGCGTCTCCTATTGGTGAAACTTGCTTAGGAAGTGCGTCTCCTATTGGTGAATTAAACTTAGGAAGTGCGTCTCCTATCGGTGAAATTAACTTAGGAAGTGCGTCTCCTATTGGTGAAACTTGCTTAGGAAGTGCGTCTCCTACTGGTGAAATAATTTTAGGAAGTGCGTCTCCTATGGTGAAACTGAACTTAGGAAGTGCGTCTCCTACTGGTGAAACTTATTTTAGGAAGTGCGTCTCCTACTGATAAAACTTGCTTAGGAAGTGCGTCTCCTACTTGTGAAACATTTTAGGAAGTGCGTCTCCTACTTGTGAAACTTTTTAGGAAGTGCGTCTCCTACTTGTGAAACTTTTTAGGAAGTGCGTCTCCTATTGGTACAATGGACTTAGGAAGTGCGTCTCCTATTGGTAAAACTGAACTTAGGAAGTGCGTCTCCTACTGGTGAATGGATTTAGGAAGTGCGTCTCCTATTGGTAGAACTGAATTTAGGAAGTGCGTCTCCTATGGTAAAACTGAACTTAGGAGGAAATGCATCTCCTATGGGTAAAACTAAAACTTAGGAGGAAATGCATCTCCTATGGGTAAAGACGTGGAATGTATGCCTCTGTTATCTGGGCGGGCTCCCAATTTCAACACTTGAAAAGTAAAGACTGAATTTATGCCTCTCATTATACAGGTGGGCGCCTGGCTTCAACACTTAAAAGTAAAGACTGAATGTATTCCTCTCATTATACAGGTGGGCGCCTGGCTTCAACACTTAAAAGTAAAGACTGAATGTATTCCTCTCATTATACAGGTGGGCGCCTGGCTTCAACACTTAAAAGTAAAGACTGAATGTATTCCTCTCATTATACAGGTGGGCGCCTGGTAAAACCTGAAATAAAAAGACTGAAACCAACAGATCCTATTTGAGGGCGGATGAACCCAACAGATCCTATTTGAGGGCGGATGAACCCGACATATCCTATTTGAGGGCGGATGAACCCAACAGATCCTATTTGAGGGCGGATGAACCCGGCAGATCCTATTTGAGGGCGGATGAGCCCAACATATCCTATTTGAGGGCGGATTAACCCGACAGATCCTATTTGAGGGCGGATTAACCCAACAGATCCTATTTGAGGGCGGATGAACCCGACATATCCTATTTGAGGGCGGATGAACCCAACAGATCCTATTTGAGGGCGGATGAACCCAACATATCCTATTTGAGGGCGGATTAACCCAACAGATCCTATTTGAGGGCGGATGAACCCGACAGATCCTATTTGAGGGCGGATTAACCCGACATATCCTATTTGAGGGCGGATGAACCCGACATATCCTATTTGAGGGCGGATGAACCCAACAGATCCTATTTGAGGGCGGATGAACCCAACATATCCTATTTGAGGGCGGATTAACCCAACAGATCCTATTTGAGGGCGGATGAACCCGAAAGATCCTATTTGAGGGCGGATGAACCCGACATATCCTATTTGAGGGCGGATGAACCCAACATATCCTATTTGAGGGCGGATGAACCCAACATATCCTATTTGAGGGCGGATGAACCCGACAGATCCTATTTGAGGGCGGATGAACCCGACATATCCTATTTGAGGGCGGATGAACCCGACATATCCTATTTGAGGGCGGATGAACCCGACAGATCCTATTTGAGGGCGGATGAACCCGACAGATCCTATTTGAGGGCGGATGAACCCGACATATCCTATTTGAGGGCGGATGAACCCAACAGATCCTATTTGAGGGCGGATGAACCCAACAGATCCTATTTGAGGGCGGATGAACCCGACATATCCTATTTGAGGGCGGATGAACCCAACATATCCTATTTGAGGGCGGATGAACCCGACATATCCTATTTGAGGGCGGATGAACCCAACATATCCTATTTGAGGGCGGATGAACCCGAAATATCCTTAAGACTTGAAAATGTCTTACCTCGAATACTTGCTGGGGATTGGGATGAATTTTCCTTTTCTACCTTCCCCATTTTTATTATTATTCTTTTTTTTTTT
Organism: Nicotiana sylvestris; assembly: GCF_000393655.2. NCBI lineage: Eukaryota > Viridiplantae > Streptophyta > Magnoliopsida > Solanales > Solanaceae > Nicotiana > Nicotiana sylvestris. The sequence goes on along the minus strand of NC_091057.1, from coordinate 60,103,709 downwards.
TTTTTTAATTCCCTTTTTTATTTTTGTTTTGTTTTTGCATAGCTTCTCCCTTCAAAGAATACCTCCCTTGATTTACTTACCTGTTGGGGGGTAAAATGTTATCAGCTGGGGGTACCTGACTTCCAGAAAATTTTCTAAATGGAAGGAAAATTTTCTGCCCCAGTTTGATAATATCCCTTGTGGCATGCGTTTCTGCCTCAATGCCATTTCCTTACCTGTTTCAAATCAAACAAAATTGTTAGTTTAAAACATGGTGGTTGGTTGTGATACTCCCAATGGGATGGCTTTTCCTTTTTTCCTTCCTTGCTTTGCGTTGCACAACTTGTTGGGGATGATATTATGTGCTAGGGATAATCCCTTCCTGCTGGGGGATATCCCTCTTCTTTTGTGGCATAGCTTGGAAACTGGCATTTTCCCCGACCTTTTAGTCTAGCATTGATTTCGCCAAATCATGCTCACTGCTCTCCTTGCTTTGAGGTTTATAACCTTGGTTTTGGCAAGGATATCCCTCTTGACGCTTGTCAATCCTTTTGTCAATTCCCTTTGCTGGGGATATGTTTCTTGACACTGGCCTCGCGTTTGCTCCCTACTGACTATACCACTTGGATGTACTAGTCAGATCTCATTTTGGAAAGCTGATGGCCTATTTGAAGTCATTTCATACCTGTTCTGACCAGACATACTCTATTGGGGATTTTTCTATGAAAGGAAAAAGATGAAAGGGAACAGGATAAAAAGACAAAGGAAGAAACATGACTCTTTAACAAAAGAAACTATAAATAAAAACCCTATCAAATGCAGATACCGACTCTAATGGCCATGACATGCGTATGTGGCCTATCCTTTACCGCCAATCATCTTTCAAGATCCTCAATTGGCGATTCCCCATCTGATTCCCAATCTTATTCGACTTGCAGTGCCCGAAGGGTTTTCACTATCAAGCCTCTCTCATTTTGGTTTTCTCTCAGCTTTCATCGCCTTATGGTGCCTGTGAAGGTTTTCACCGATAAGACTCTCTCATTTGTATCATTTTCCAGCTGGGGATTTGGAGTGTCGTCGGCATGACTCTTTCTGCTGGAGATTAGAGTCCCTTATGCTGTGGAACAGAATGTTATGTTCGCCGGTAAGACTCTTCATTTGTCTGACTTGGCATCTTTTGAAGGCTGGTCAGAAGGTCTTTCTTTGGACCGTAATGTGGGTTTTGGATAGGGCTAGAAAGAAAGGGTATAAAAGGCTCAAAAAATGCATTAATTTTGGGTTATTAATTACAACCTTCGGAATTAGATTTATTTACAACAAACGCAACTTTTGCCCCAGTTTCTTGCTTGGGGATATTTTAATTGATTTTTTTTTCATTTTTCAAAACTATGACCGAGCCGTGAAGCGCCTACGTATCCTCTTTGAGGAATCAGGTCAAACGTAGTTCCCGATTCCTCTTTTCATTTGACTTTCCCTTTTTTGCTTTTTGTTATCATTTTTCTTTTCTCTTTTTCTTTTCTCATTTTCTATTGTCGTTTTTTTTTCTCTCTTTTTCTTTCATTCTTCTTTTCCCATTTTGTTGTTTTCTTTTCTTTCTTTTCTCTTACCCACCATGCTTGCGAATTTTATTCGTTGCTACTAATTCCGAACGAGGGGTACGAAAGAAAATAAATAAGGCTCCAAAGGGGTTAACGAAGGATAAAGTGTTTGGATAGTAGAACAAAATGCCTTCGTCATTCCAGTCTTCAACACATGCCAAGTGCAAACAACACAATTAAACAATAGATTTATAGTCTTTTCCGATGGTGCCGGACTTGACAATTATATTTAACCTCTGTTTGTTCATTTGTCACTTCTAAGACACCGTTGGGCGCCACTCTCATTCTCATTATTGTGAACGACCCTCATGCCAATTTAGGCGAATCTTTCTTTAATGGATTTCTTTGCGTTTAACTTGCCCCAGTTCCACATGACTCGAGCTCTGTATGATCTCAACCGTTCTTATTTTCCTTTAACTATTCTGATCACCTCTCCAGGGTTTGGATTAACTTTTAAGATTAGGCCCAAACTGGGTGCGCATGTTATGTCCCTAGAATCGGCATCGAACAAAAGATGGTAAAAGGACTAAACAAAAAGATGACTGGAAATAATAAAAGACCGGACTTGGTATTAGACTACCGGTGAAATGGTTTAAATAACAAAACAAACAAAACAATCCAGAACAAAATCCTAAAAACCAACTGGACAAGACATCATCCGACTCATCACCCTAATAATCCGAACAACAGAAATGACAACAAAATGAGCCACCACAAGCTTCTCTCTTGCTGACCCAGGAACAAAAACGTCCTCCCACTTTATCAGAATTGGCATTTTAGCCACTGAGCTTTGCATCAATACTGCCGAGACCATTACCAGCTTCAACCTCATCAACCTCCGTCGGAGAATTCTCGAGGAGGTTCGAGTGCCCCATGTCACTGTTATTAATTGCAACCCGCCCTTCTCGGATCATTTTCTCTACTTCCTTTCTCCAGCTATGACAGCTCTCAATGTTGTGCCCTATGACATTGGAGTGGTAGGCGCATCGTGCTGCCGGATCAAAGCTCCTTGCAAGCGGATTTATAGTACATGCGGGGAGTGGCTCAATCGAACCAGCATGCCTTAGCCTTTCAAACAGACTGGCATAAGATAACCCGATGGGGGCGAGAGCATTTCCTCGTTTCAGCAACCTCTTCATTCTTGCATGTTGACAGGGCCGGAAACCTGATCCAGGTGGCTTTTGGTAGGCTTGTGTAGGTGGGTAGGCATTTTGTGGAGCCGGGTGCCTGGAAAGTGAAGTATGGCGGGGAAAGAAGTGGTGTTGGGGAGCGGAGAAGCATTGGGGAGCGATGGAGCTACTCGGGTAGCTGGGAAGGCTGCCATAAGTGGGTTGGGATGGAGAGTATGGGGGATCTTCCATTATGGTGTTGGGTGCTTGGGAATTGACCGAGTTCAAGAGACTTGGCGGTGGAGGGGGTGGTGCTTTTCCTGTTATCCATGCCTGATACATGTCTGCCACATGCTGTCTCAGCATTTTCACTTCTTCTACCAACCCGTTGTTCAGTTCGACCAATTGTTGTCGGTCATCAGTACTGACCCACTCGGTTCTGCGGTTCTGAGCCATTGTCCTTTGATTTTGCTTTGCAAGGAGGAGTTACCACAACCAACCACTCTCTTTATATGGACACATCAAAGGGAAGTCATCACGTTAGTGTTAGGGCATTGGACAGACAATCATATATCAGAGATACAATGTACCTAAGCAGTTAGACAATTGTGCCCCCTAAAAATCTTCCACACTCTCTTTTATTTATTTATTATTATATATTTTTTTTTATTTTTTATTTTAGTGGTGGTCGAATCTTATGGAGATTGCCTACGTATCATGTCCCTGCATGAATCAGACCTTGCGTAGTTCGGACCAATAAAAGATAAACAATAATGAACATTTTTTCCAATTTTCATATTGAAACAAACTGGGTTTCAAGGATTTAAAGATGACCCGCAAACTTGAAAATCAAACAACCCGCATGTTCTAATCAAAAGATTGGTAGACTCAAAAACAAAATTCCAGCTCCCTTTCTCTGTTCGACAAATGCAACCAAATGGTTATTTTTTGCAAATGTGGCCCCTTCCAAATTTCACATGAATTTTGAGGCCGGGGAGGATTATTTTATGACACTTTTACAAACTTGTCCGTTCTTTTACGAAAATAACCTTTCGACAACTGAAAGATACTCTAAGGCTATTTCGGCAAGAACGGTTTAAGACGCGGCCGAAGCTGGCTCGGCTTATTATGACAAAAGACGGTATTCACATAACCGCTGACTCTTTGATTTTTTTTTTCTTTTTAAAAATTACAATAAAAGACTTGGCGTTGTAAACACGGCCCTTCAGCGCCTCGGGGACGAAGATTTATAAGGCTGTGTAGGTCCATATCTCAAAATGACCCAAAGGTGGCTGTTTATGCCAAGTCAGCCTTCCGGCGTCCCTTTCGGGAACATTCGGCCCTTTATGGCAAAACAACATCACCTGACTTATTTACGACTCTTTTTATCATTTTTTCCAAATTAGAAAACTCAATATTGCAAGCACGGCCTTTCAACGTCTCGGGAACGAAGATTTTTAAGGCTGTGTGGGCCAATTGGACCAAATCCAAAACATGACCCAAAGGTGGCTGTTTATGCAAAGTCAGCCTTCCGGCGTCCCTTTCGGGAACATTCGGCTATGTCTTGATAAAACAACGTCACCCGACTTCTTTATGACAAAGCTAAAATTTGACATATATTTGTTTTTTTGGCTATTTTAGCAAAAGGTGGGTTAGACATCACCCGACTTAATTATGACAAGATTAAAATTTTTGATTTTTGGCTATTTTAGCAAAAGGTGGGGTTGGACCCGATGAGGGTTGCCTACGTATCTCACATCCGGTGAGAATCAAACCCGCGTAGTTCGGGTAAATAAACTGTTTTTGAGAGGACCCTTTTCCATTTTCTATATTTATTTTTTATATTTTATTATTATTTTCACAACAATCAAATAGACTATTATTCTATTATTTTCATTTATAACAAACAAACGAATTAACGAAAAACATAAAACATTCCTTCTTTTTGAGAAGGTGGGGTTGGACCCGATGAGGGTTGCCTACGTATCTCACATCCGGTGAGAATCAAACCCGCGTAGTTCGGTCAATCAAAATATTTTTGAGAGGACCCTTTTCCATTTTCTATATTTTTTTTTATTATTATTTTCACAACAATCAAATAGACTATTATTCTATTATTTTCATTTATAACAAACAAACGAATTAACGAAAAACATAAAACATTCCTTCTTTTTTGAGAAGGTGGGGTTGGACCCGATGAGGGTTGCCTACGTATCTCACATCCGGTGAGAATCAAACCCGCGTAGTTCGGTCAAAAGAACTACTTTAAAAGAAGAAAGGAAGCATTTTTTGATTGATTTTCTTTTTACAAGAAACACTTCTAAGATATATTTTTGAATTTCATTTGCTTTTTTTTTATTCTAAAGAAGAAGAAGAAATTTTTTTTTGGAATTTTACCTTTAATAAAAGAAATGCTTCTAAAATGTTTTTTTTTCTGAATTTTCTAAAGAAGAATCAAAATATTTTCGAATTTTTATTTATCTATTTTATCTTTTTTGAATTTTGAACTTTCTTTTGATTTTTTTTTTGGATTATATATACTTATTTTTGGAACAAATAATAAAACTCTTTTTATTTTTATTTCTGGCATTTTCATAGACAAACAAAATAAAACATTTTTTTTTAAAAAAAAAACAAACTCTTTTTCATTTAATGGCAAAACAAACTATTTTCTTTAATATTTTTTTAAAAACAAACAGAACAATGGTGATTTTTTTTTTATTTTTCCTTTGCTTTTAATATAACAAACTAACAAGACATTTTTTCATTTTTTTAAAATTTCGGCAGAGTTTCGACTCTACTCGGACTTCTATGCTGTTATTTTCTCCTCTTTTTCACGATTTTATTTTTAATCTGTGGAAAATAATGAAAACATACAAAATCTTTTTGAATTTTCATGCTTTGTTTTATTTGTAAATTTTTTTTATTTATTATTTCTTTTAAAAATGTGGCATGGGAGACATAACGATTTCCAAGACTTCTTGGATTCCGCAAATGCTCCTCATGCGCTTTTCCCAACATATGAAGCGTGGGGGACATATGGGAATTCCAAGACTTCTTGGATTCCACAAATGTTCCCCATGTGTTTTCCCAAAAAGCAAGCGTGGGGGACATAGGGAATTCCAAGGCTTCTTGGATTCCACAAATGTTCCCCATGCTTTGATTAAAATAACATTATGCTGGGAATGACCCAATGACCCATACGCCCTTGACTAAATACAACATGTAGCACATAGGATGCCATAAGATGGTCTATTATTTTCAGGTTGCTTGTCCTAGACGGACCCAACCCCTGTGTTGAGTCCCCTAAGTCAAATGCACATGATGCAAATAAACGTTCCTACTAGGGATCCGGCATGTGGCTTTGTTATACTAGGTTCAGAACCTGGGTGTTTGTTCTAGACCTGGCTTACCCGAGCGGACAGCTCGAGCCGAGGGGGGGCAGCGTACCGGGAATACAGAAGCTTCACCGGCTTAGCAACTTATCCGAACCTCGTTCTAAATTGGGATTTGACACTATACAGAAAAGAAGTCATACGAAGTACGCCCTTCTTCATGATTTAGAAGACTCAGAGAGAAGATGGGTTTCGGCACAATTTATATACAGTTCACATAATATCAAAGCGGTAAAAGCAACATTTAGCACATTAGGCTTAAAACATGTAAAAAATCAGATAAAGCCAAATATAACAATTTATCTAAGCTCGAATTTCTAACCCTGAACCAGTGGTTCTGGGTTATTAGTCCCCAGCAGAGTCGCCAGAGCTGTCACACCTCCTTTTTCCGCGCCCGGGGGGCGCAGAGGGAGTTTTTTCCAATTAAAGGACAATCGAAACGGGATTTATTTATTTATTTCAGAGTCGCCACTTGGGAGATTTAGGGTGTCCCAAGTCACCAATTTTAATCCCGAATCGAGGAAAGAATGACTCTATATTACAGTCTGCGTACCAGAAATCTAGATAAGGAATTCTGTTAACCCGGGAGAAGGTGTTAGGCATTCCCGAGTTCCGTGGTTCTAGCACGGTCGCTCAACTGTTATATTTGGCTTATTTATCTGATTTTTAATACAATATGAACTTATGTGCAAATTTATCTTTTAACCGCTTTATTATTATTGTTTTTATAAGAATGTGAACATCGCTTAAAATATATCCTTGGACTGTGTCACATGAAATGCACCCACAATCCGAAACATATTTTATTTGATGTTTTAGGATTTGGATTTGGGTCGCATGAAATGCACACCCGAGCTTAAGAAAGTAAATTATTAAACACGCGCCTAAAGAGACTATCGCGTTATTATTTTCTGCGGAGGCCGCGAAATTCGCTAAACGGCCCTCCTGAATTCTAAGTAATTTTAAACAAGTATTTACTGAGGGCCCCGCAATTTGTATTTTTATTCGGCGAGGCTCATCTCATTCTTATTTTTTAAAGAATTTTGTAACGTCATGGAAATGCATCTCGGGCCACGCCACAATCAATGCGCCCGTGACTAGAGACATATTTCGACTCCGTTGAGATTTGGATTTGGGTCACATAAATGTGCACCCGGGTTTAGGGAGATAACATTATTAAAGGCGCGCCTAAAGCAACTAGCGCATTATTATTTTTGGGTAGGGCCGTGAGATTTGCTAACGGCCCGTCCCGGAATCTAAGTATTTAATACATATATTTTTGTGAGGGCCCCGTAATTTGTCCCTTTTATTTGGCGAGGCTCGTCTCATTTTATTCTTTATTATTATTTTTTATTATTATTTTTTATTATTATTTTTTTTTTTATATTTTTCAAAAGGGATGCCATTTTTACGCCTTTAACAATGATAAACCTTACGGCTTCTTCCCAACTACAATCTTATAACTTGTCAAGATTTGATAAAAGAAGTTAAGCGAATGAGTGTTTCGGGCGTAGCAACAACATGCACTAATACTAATTTTGTCCAAATAAACTAAGACAATAATAACATAACACATTGAACGTAAATAATAACAATACTAATCTTGGGACTACTAATACAACTAAATCAAATGACATCAATTAAACAATAATAACATAACACAAAATGAACTAAAATGCATACGGTGAAACATAGGCAGAAAATTTCCATACCAATTTTATATTGCATCTCAAACATTCAACGTAACGTTTCCCTTTGAGGTTTACTAACCTGAAAAAAAACAGAAAATGGATAGAGCCACGGGCCAACCCTCTACATCGACCTCGACGAACAACCTCGACGTACCGGACCTCGACGAACAAGAGACGACCTCAACGGATTGAAACAGAAGACTCGGACCAAGACTGTCGACGACCCGAGGCGTTGGCTGACTGCTGGTTCTATTCTTTTCGACGCCGCAGATCGATACGAGAAGTTAAAGCAGAAGGGATCGCTTGGGCAAGGCGATGAGGCTGCAATGACGGGAAGCTGACGTGAGGGAGTCGGACGTTTGGTGATGTTGGTGGTTTTGGACGTGAAGTTGGTGGTTTTCGATAGTAGGGGTGCCGGCGTTAATGGAGGCGGGCGTTTGTGACAGTAGGTCGATGGAGATGGTGCGTGGGGGTGCCGGACTGACGATGCTGGACTGGTTCGTTAATGGAGTGTTGGTGGTGGTCGACGATGGCGGTCGTTCGGAGGAGTTTGGGAGGAGACGGGGTTGGACTGGTTTGGGTTTGTGGTCGTTTGGAGGTGTCGTTTGGTCGACGCAGGCGAGGCGGAGATGGAGCTGGAGCTCGCGGGCTGGGGGAAGGTGACGATGGTGGAGCTGGGAGGAGGAGGGTCCGTGTGGTCACTGGTTTTTTCCGTTCTTCCTCTCTAGGTTTCGTTTCTTTTTTCGTTTTTTTTCTTTTTTTTTTTCCGTTCTCTTCTGCTTCTTCTCCTTAAGAAGAAGAAGATAAACAGTACATGTTTTTTTTTTTTTTTTTTTCAAAATTCTCAAAATCCCTCCCCTTGTCAAATGTGTAGTCCGTGTATTTGGCATGGTTTGCCATGAAAAATGAGCCCCACGCGTGGTGGGGTTCAAGGTTTATGTCCCCCACGCGTGGTGGGGTTCCCCATGTGTCCCGGACACGGTTATTATGGGCTAGGTCCGAAAATTAGGCCTAAAACCGGGTAGTTTGAACCCGAATATTATTCTTTTGCCCGGACCCGAGAAATAGGAATACGTTGTTTAACTAGTCCTATGTAAGCAAAATAACTACCGAAAATAAGACTAGTATTTAACAAAACTATATCCTTTTTTAAATATTTTTAAGGTTTTAAAATAGCTACAAAATATTAATAAAACTATTTTTGTAATTTTCGTAAATATTAAGATAAAATATGAAGTAATATTTTTTGTATTTTTCAAATTTAAAATAACTATAAAATATTAATAAAACTATTTTTTGTAATTTTCGTTTTTTTTAATAAAGACAAAAATATGAAATAATATTTTTTGTATTAAAATGACTTCAAAACATTAATAGAATTATATATATATTTTTTGTTAATTTTCGAATTTATATAAAGTACCAAAATAAAGTGCAATTTTTTGTATTTTTAAGTTTATGAGAGATACATAAACTAAAATTTATATATATATTTTTTGAAATTTTTCTTTTTGCAACGAAATAAAGTAAAATAGTTAAAATAGCTACACTAGTCCTAAATTAGATATTTAAGCTTAAGAACGTAAAAAATTCCCGGGGAGAGTCAAAAATCACGTGCTTACACTACTACCGAAGCATGAAAACATGGAAAACTGAGTGAACTGCTGATAAGCTAGGTGGCAATGCAAGCTTGTAGACCACCTCACCAACTCTTTCAAGGATCTCAAAGAGTCCAATATACCTAGTGCTTAACTTTCCCTTCTTCCCGAATCTCATCACACCCTTCATGGGTGAAACTTGTAGAAAAACTCTCTCTCCAACCATGAATGCAACATCCCAAACTCTCCGATCGGCATAACTCTTCTACCTAGAGTGTGTTGTACGAAGCCGACCTTGAATCATCTTGACCTTTTCCAAGGCATCCCGAACCAAATAAATACCCAACAATCGAGCCTTTCCTTCTCAAACCAACCGACTGGAGAACGACACCACCTCCCATATAAAGCTTTATAAAGATCCATCTGAATAGTCAATTAGTAGTTGTTGTTGTAGGCAAACTCCACAAGCGGTAAGAATTGATCCCAAGAACCCCCGAAATCCATAACATAGGCACAGAGAATATCCTCCAAGATCTGAATAGTGCGATCGCATTGCCCATCCATCTGGGGATGAAATGCTATACTCAACTCAACCCGTATGCCTAGGTCACGCTATACGATCCTCCAGAAATGCGACGTGAACTGCGTACCCCGATAAAAAATAATGGACACCGGCATACCATGAAGACGAACAATCTCACGGATATAGATCTCAGCCAGCCAATTTGAAGAATAGGTAGCCGCCACCGGAATGAAATGCACTGACTTGGTCAACCTATCCACAATGACCCATACTGCATCAAATTTCTTCAAATTCCGTGGAAGCCCAACAACAAAATCCATGGTAATACGATCCCACTTTCACTCGGGTGTATCAAGTCTCTAAAGTAAACTGCCAGGCCTCTAATTATTGTACTTCACCTGCTGGCAATTTAAACACCGAGCCACATACTCTACTATATATTTTTTCATTTTTCTCCACCAATAATGCAGCCTCAAATCCCAGTACATCTTAGCGGTAGCCGAATGAATGGAATACCGCAAATTGTGGGCCTTCTCAAGAATCAATTCACGCAGCCCATCCATATTAGACACACAAATCTGACCCTGCATCCGCAACAACCCATTATCTCCAATAGAAACCTCCTTGGCATCACTGTGCTGCACCATGTCCTTAAGGACAAGCAAATATGGGTGGTCATACTGACGCTCTATAATGCGCTCATACGAAGAAGACTGAGAAACCATGCAAGAAAGAACCCGACTAGGCTCCAAAACATCTAACCTTACAAACTGATTGGACAAGGCATGAACATCTGATGCTAGCGGTCTCTTACCAACTAAACTATATGCAAGGCTACCCATACTCACAGCCTTTCTACTCAAGGCATTGGCCACCATATTAGCCTTTACATAATGGTACAAAATGGTGATATCATAGTCTTTTAACAACTCTAACCACCTCCGCTGCCTCAGATTTAGATCCTTTTGCTTAAACAAGTGCTATAGACTCCAATGATCTGCGAATACCTCACACGACACGCCGTAGAGGTAGTTCTTCCAAATCTTCAATGTATGAATAATAACTGCCAACTCTAAGTCATGAACAGGGTAATTCTTCTCATGAACCTTTAGCTACCGAGATGCGTAGGCAATCACCCTACCGTCTTGCATCAACATCGTGCCAAGCCCAATACGTGACGCATCATAATACTAAGTGTAAGACCCCGAACCCGTATGCAACACCAACACTGGAGCTATAGTCAAACAGTCTTGAGCTTCTGAAAGCTCAACTCACACTCATCAAACCACCTGAATGAGGCACCCTTTTGGGTCAATCTAGTCAATAGAGCTACGATAGATGAAAACCCCTCTACGAACCAGCGATAATAACCCGCCAAACCCAGGAAGCTCCAAATCTCTATAGCTGAAGTAGGCCTAGGTTAGTTCTAAACTAACTAAATCTTCTTTGGATCCACTTTAATGCCCTCAGAAGATACCACAAGCCCTAAAAAGGCGACCGAATCCAACTAGAACTCACACTTCAAAAACTTGACATATAACTAACTATCGCTCAAGGTTTGAAATACAACCCGAAGATGTTGATCATGCTCCTCCCGAATGTGGGAGTAGACCAAAATATCATCAATGAAGACGATCACAAAAGAATCTAGATAAGTCTTGAGTTCCCGGTTCATCAAATCCATAAATGTTGCTAGGGCATTTGTTATGCCAAATGACGTCACTAGGAACTCATAATGCCAATACCGAGTTCGAAAAGTTATCTTAGGAACATCCGATGCTCTAATCTTCAACTGATGGTAGCTAGATCTCAAATCAATCTTCGAAAATACATTGGCACCCTGAAGCTGATTAAATAAGTCATCAATACTCGGCAAAGGATACTTGTTCTTGATGGTGACTTTATTTAACTACCGATAATCAATACACATCCGCATCGTACCATCCTTGTTCTTCACAAACAATATTGGTGCACCCTAGGGTGAGACATTGGGTCTAATAAATTCCTTATCAAACAAATCCTGCAATTGCTCCTTCAATTTCTTTAACTCAGCTGGATCCATATGGTATGGTGGAATATAAATGGGCTGAGTGCTCAGAGCTAAGTCAATACAAAAGCCAATATCTCTATTAAGTGGCTTCCCCGACAGAGATACAGGAAACACCGTTGGAAACTCACGCACAACGGGTACTAAATCCATGGAAGGAACCTCCGCACTAGGATCATGGATATAGGCCAAATATGCTAGACACCCCTTCTCGACCATATATCGAGCCTTCATATAAGAAATAGCCCTGCTAGTAGAATGGCCAGGAGTTCCTCTCTACTCTAATCAAGGAAACCCCGACATGGCTAAGGTCACTATCTTGGTGTGATAATCCATTGTGGCGTGATAAGGTGACATCCAATCCATGCCCAAAATAATATCAAAGTCCACCATATCAAGAAGTAGAAGATCTACACTAGTCTCAAGGCTCCCGATAGAAACCATGCATGAGCGATAGACACGGTCTACAATAATAGAGTCTCCTACCGATGTGGACACATATACATGAGTACTCAAAGAATCATGAGGAATAATAAGATACAAAGCAAAATAGGATGACACGTAGGAATAAGTAGAGCCGGGATCAAATAGAATTAAAGCATCTCTGTGGAAAACTAGAATAATACATGTGATGACGGTGTCAGATGACTTTGATTCAGGTCTAGCTGGAAATAGATAAAAATGGGGTTGGGCCCTACCACTATGACCTCTTCCCCTCGGGCGACCTCTAGCTAGTTAGACTCCACCTCTAATGGCCTGACCTCTACCTCTAGCAGCCTGACCCCCACCTCTAGCTGGCTATGCGTGCGGTAGAGAAACTAGTGCCAGCATAATGGAATGAAAACCCGGTCGAGGTCTGCTGCTCATCTATCTAGGGCAAAACCTCCTGATATGACCTATGCTCCTACACTCAAAGCACTTCCTCTTCTGCTGAGGCTGCTGAAGCTGAGACTGACCCTAACGGCTCGAGTATCCATTGTAGTAACTTTACAGTGGTAGTGCACTTATAGGAGTTGAAGGTACATTAAATGCTGGATTCTCAGGACGAGACCCATGAGAACTGTGAATGCTTAAAGCACCGTTTCTCCTTGAAGAACTAACTGAATTGGCCTAGGAGGATGGCCTCTACCAAAAGAACCTGTACCTCCAGATCTGGAACCACCAAAGCCACCAAAATGACAAGGCATCTTCTTAGATACCACCCTCTATCCGGACTACGAACCATCTTGATCCGTCTAGAAATCAGTACGATCCTCTAGAAAGAAATATCATCCCCCATATCCTTGGACATCTTAAGCCTGATGAAGAAGGTAAGACCATCAATAAACCTCCTCACCCTCTCTCTATTGGTGGGAATCAAGATAGCTTCATGACAGGCTAGGTCCACAAATCTGGTCTCATTCTAGATGATGGCCATGCCACACTACTAAAGGTACTCGAACTGCCTATGGTACTCCTCTCTCAAAATGAAAGGAATAAATTTGTCTAAAAATAGTTGTGAAAATTGATCGCAGGTAAGTGAAGGTGAACCAACTGGTCTGCTCCGCTCAAAATTCTGCTACCACCTCTTGGCAGAACCGGTCATTTGGAACACTACAAAGTCGACCCCATTGGTCTTAACAATACCCATGTTGCGCAAAACCTCATGAAAATGGTCCAAGTAATCATGTGGGTCCTTTGAAGTTACACTGCTAAAATGAACAGGAAAGGGCGTGGAGAACTTATCCAATCTCATCAATCTCTCGGAAGACATCATAGGCCTCTCTCTGGGCTGTGTAGTAACAATACGCTAAACTACCCCAACTGCTAGAGCTGCCAAAGTCTGGTATAGGTGAGCCATCTTCTTCGGAGTGTAAGTGGCAGGGGTCTGTGCTTCTCCCTGAGCTTGAGAGACGGCTGGTGCCAGAGGAAATACCCCAGTCTAAGACACAATCTCCATGAGTCCAACTAAGCAGACTAGAGTGTCCTAAAGTATAGTAGTGGCAATAAATCCCTCTAGGACTTGAGTGGGTCTGACTGGTGTTGCACCCTATTGTGCACTAGTCAAGACAGGATTCAACTTGTGATTTCTCTACTATTGATGAAAGATAGTCACCATCTAATATTTGAAGGTATACTAGGGTACCTATTTAATTACTAAGTCATATTCTTTATTGGTCTTCTAACTGATGAGATTATGGGTAAGGGTTCTTGTTCTTCTAAGGGAAAGGTGTTAGGCACCCCTTAAAATCTACCTGAGGTAGCTCCATAGGATTTAGACTAAGTTTGATTAATAATAATGAAGGTTGCTTAATGTATGCCTAAGGATGATGAGGAATACAGGGTCTTAAGGGGATATACTGTTATGAAAAAGGTTCATAAGAGATGTTAAAATAGTTTTGAAATCGATACATAACTGATCTACATTTTATAAGCTTTACAAAAAGGAATTGAGCCATGAAAATACTTTGATTTGGGGGTGAATACTTACATAATCCTAAAGGATGTTCGTAAGAAAGCATATCTAGAATTTACCTTAGATTCGAAGGTTTTTCAAAGGACGGGTCATTTGCTGGAAATTCCTTAAAGCGTCCTGAAGTCCTGATTTCTTTTTGAGAAAATGAAAGTTGAAGTCTGGTTTTTCTTTTAGAAATAGAGCTGCTTTTCACTAAGTTATGTATTTTAAAATCTTATAAAGAATAGAAGGGTGAGTGAAAAACACAATAGTTATCGAGCAGATTACAACTTGCGAACTAAAGACCTGTTATTAACTGATTTTACCCTTTTAAAATCCTATATTGTTTAAGGCTTGCCTAAGTTCATATGATATTAAAGCATAAAGAGAAAAGGAAGCATGTATTCTAATATACGAGTGTTATATACATGATAGGTAAACAATAATAAATACATAATTAGTACAACTAACATTAAACTAATAGAGGCAATAATAATGATAAAAGGAGTTAAAGGAAAGATGACTGAAATTTGGGATTGGGCCTCAAGAAGATAGGCCCAACAATAAAGAAGAGCGAACACAAATGACTTTGGACCCCTGGACACAGTGCAATAGAGCTGGAATTAGGCCTGAGTTCGTCAAGAACTCAGCGGCCCAAACAGATATACATGTAAAAAAAAGGTCATTAGATATTATCCAATACATTTATCATATTCCAGCTACAGAACATTTCAAAGTACATAATAAATACATAAATAATTAATTAAAACAAGAAAAATATTAATATTGTTGAGGAACATATATATTACCGTGGTGGCTTTACTTAGCAAATAATTCATATTGTAAAACTTTCTTTGTCATTAAACACTAAACCCTTAAAGAACTCAATGTGTCAATGAATTAAGGGCAAATGAGGGAACCCCACTCAAAGTCGATGCTCCCTTTGGATCCCTCGACCCTTCAAAGTTCCCAAAGAACTCAAGGCCCAGTGCAATGCTTTTGCCGGGGAGGGCAACCCAACCTAAAGTCGAACTCCACTCTCAAATTCCCTTAATCACTAACAACATATTTTGCTTATGGGTTTAAGCACCAATGAGGCCCTTCCAATGCGAACTAAATACTAAAGTATTGCCTACCACAATATATATACTTTCCTCTTAGTAAAAATAATACCAGAGAATACATACTATTATGATACTAAATAGAGAAACTTATCAAGGAAAACTAAAGGGAGAGGGGCTAAGTTTAGACTACACACAGTTTAATAATCACACGATTACAGGAATGAATCATTAAGGTATAACATGTTCAAACAAGCATTGATAGTATCACTTGGAAACTTAAAGACATCAAGACATATTCAATCTAACAGTTATGGTCAGCAATTGTTTCAGAGATATAATCAAGGTCATAGGACTAAATTCTTATCATGATTACACACTCACAGATTTAAGTATTGTATCCTTAGGGTATCAACAAGATCATGCTTCTAACAGTATTAGCAAGTCAGGGTGTTCAAATAATATCAACGAAGGAGCTTCATAAAGTTAGAGAGTCAAGTTGAACTTCAGGTTAGAAGTAAAGAGGAGAACTAAGCATCATTCAAAGAAGAGAATAGTGTTACAGAGTTAAGCAAGGAGACTAGCAACATTTAGTCAACTGTTTATAGACAAGATGAATGAGATAGTAATCTCATATAAGGGGAAGACACATTACAAAATCAAGTTGATTATACAATATGAAGAAAGGAAATGGAAATTTTGTATCAAACTAATTTAATTCAAACACGAGCCTAGTTTAGCATATAGGCATGAAGTAACCATGCTTCAATTCTTAAAAATATCAACTGGTTAGGGCAGTATGTTTAAACACTATTTTATAGAGGCTAAGCTTATGATAAATGCATGCAGACTTTCACAGAAATTCAACAGGGGTTCAAAGAGATTAAAAGACATGGATGTATTACACATATGTGCGAAGATCTCAAACAAGCTAGGGAACAAACATACTTGGTTATGCAAGAGATATTAGTTAACCCTATTGTCATGACCCTAAACCGGACCGGTCGTGATGGTGCGTATCGTGAAACTAGGCCAGCCGAGACAAATCCCCAAACCAACTAAACCAGTTATAATAAATCATTTAAAGTCATTAATAAGCTAAAAATTACGAAATTGGCCAAACCCGACCCTCGGGCCCACATCTCGGATTCCGACAAAAATCACAAACTAGAATCCTCACACTCTCACAAGTTCATACATATCAAGAATACCAAAATCCGACCACATATGAGCCCTCAAATCCCTAGATTTAGGACTCCATTTCCAAGCCCTAACTTCCAATTTTAGGCTTTAGATTCAACAAATTTCATGTTTAATTAGGTAGAAATTACATTAAGATCGAGCTTAAAGTCCATAAATCTTACCTCCAAGTGTTTCCCCTTGATTCCCTCTTCAATCCTCCTCAAAAAGCTCCAAATGCGCTCAACAATGGTGTAATGTGGACCCAAAATCGCAGAAGCAGTCTTTTAAACATTCTGCCCAGCACTTAAAATCTCTTCTTCGCGAACGCTGTCAATGCCTCGCGTTCGTGAAGCACAAACTTCCGTTGACCACTTATTCCTTCATCGTGAATGCGACACCCTGTACGCGAACACGAAGCCTTAGCTCCTCAATGCATCGCGAACGCGACGACCAGCTCGCGAACGCGAAGCACAACTCTCTAGGATCCCAACTGCTTACCTTTACTCTATGCGAACACGGCATAACCATCGCAAATGCGATGAATACTGGACCCAACTCTTCGCGAACATGGGACCTCCATTGCAAATGCGAAGGACAAACCTCCTGACTCACACCCTAACCCTTCGCGAACGCGAGGGCCCACTTCCGAACGCAAAGACCAACTGTCTACAACACCAACAACAAATTTCTGCAACTCTTTCCAACATGAAATGATCCGTTCAACCACCTGAAACTCACCCGAGGCCCTCAGGACCTCAACCAAACATGCCAACATATCCCATAACCTCATTCAAACTTGTTCCATCCTTCGGAATGCTCAAAACAACATCAAAACACCAAATTGACATCAGATTCAAGCCTAAGAATTCCAAAAATATCAAAATTTCGCTTTCGATCAAAAAGTCTATCAAACCTCGTCCGAATGACCTGAAATTTTGCACACATGTCACAAATGACACAACGGACCTACTCCAACTTTCGGAATTCCATTCCAACCCCTATATCAAAATCTCACCTTTCAACCGAAAAACGCCAAAATTCCAATTTCCCCAATTCAAGCCTAAATCTACTCCGGACCTCCAAAACACATTTCGATCACGCTCTAAGTCCCAAATCACCTCCCGAAGCTATCCAAACCATTAAAATTCACATCCGAGCCCTTTTTCACACAAGTCAACATCGGGTTGGCTTTTCCAACTTAAGTTTACTCAAAAGAGACTAAGTTTCTGAAACCTTACCAAAACCTCTCCCAACCCGAACCAACTAACCCGATAATACATAATACAACTGAACAAGACAATAAGAAGTAGAAATGGGGGAAACAGAGCGGTAACTCATGAAACGACCAGACGGGTCGTTACATCCCCCCCTCTTAAACAAACGTTCATCCTCAAACTAGTCAAGAAACATACTTGAATCCTGAAATAGGTGAGGATATCTGCTTCGCATCTCTTGCTCGGTCTCCTAGGTAGCATCCTCCACTAGCCCACCTCTCCACTGCACTTTCACTGAAGCTATATCCTTTAACCTCAACTTTCGAACCTGACGCTCCAAAATTGCTACTGGCTCCACATCATAAGTCAAATCATCATCTAACTGAACCGTGATAAAATCCAAAACATGGGATGGATTGCCAATATACTTCTGGAACATAGAAACATGAAATACGGATGCACACTCGATAAGCTGGGTGGCAAAGAAAGCTCATAAGCCACTTTCACAATCCTCCAAAGAACCTCAAAAGGCCCAATGAACCAAGGACTCAATTTACCCTTCTTCCCAAATCTCATAACACCCTTCATGGGTGAAACCTTCAATAGAACATTCTCACCAGCCATGTAGGACACATCCCAAACCTTCTTGTTAGCATAACTCTTTTATCTCGACTGTGCTATACGAAGCCTTTCCTGAATCACCTTCACCTTGTCTAAAGCATCCTGCACCAAGTCTGTACCCAATAACCTAGCCTCACTGGCTCAAACCAACCGACCGGAGATCTACACCGCCTCCCATACAAAGCCTCATATGGAGCCATCTGAATACTCGATTGATAATTGTTGTTTTAAGTAAACTCTATGAGCGATAGAAACTGGTCTCATGACCCTCCAAAATCAATGACACAAGCACACAACATGTCCTCCAATATCTGAATAGTGCGCTCGGACTGCCCGTTCGTCTGAGGGTGAAAAGCTATGCTCAACTCAATCTGAGTACCTAAATCTTGCTACACAGACTTCCAAAACTATGAAGTAAACTGAGTACCTCTATCTAAAATGATGGAAACTAGGACACCATGCAAATGAACAATCTCCCAGATATATATCTCTGCGAACTGCTCTGATGAATAGGTAGTACACACCAGAATGAAGTGCGCGGACTTGGTCAGCCGATCCACAATCACCCAAATAGCAGTGAACTTCTTCAAAGTTCGTGGGAGCCCAACTACAAAGTCCATGGTGATCCGCTCCCACTTTCACTCTGTAATATCCATCTACTGAAGCAAGCCACCTGGTCTTTGATGCTCATACTTCACCTGCTGACAATTGTGGCACCGAGCTACAAATCCCAGAATGTCCTTCTTCATTCTTCTCCACCAATAACGATGTCTTAGATCCTGATACATCTTCGCGGAACCCAGATGAATGGAATATTGCGAGCTATAGGCCTCCTCCAGAATCAACTCCCGAAGCCCATCTACATTGGGCACACATATCTGGCCCTGCATTCTCAACACCCCAGCATCCCCAATAGTCACATATTTGGCATCGTCGTGCTGAACTCTGTCTTTAAGGACAAGAAAATGAGGATCATCATATTGGCAATCTCTGATGCGATCGAATAAGGAAGATCAAGAAATGACACAAGCCAACACCCGATTGGGCTCCGAAATATCTAACCTCACGAACCGATTGGCTAAGGCCTGAACAACAACTGCAAGAGGTCTCTCCCCAACAGGAATATATGCCAAACTCCCCATACTCACCACCTTCCTACTCAAGGCATTGACCACCACATTGGCCTTTCCCGTATGGTACAAAATAGTAATGTCATAGTCCTTTAGCATATCTAACCATCTTCGCTGCCTTAAATTGAGATTCTTTTGCTTGAACAAACGTTGGAGGCTATAATGATTAGTAAACACCTCACAAGACACACCATACAAATAATGCCTCCAAATCTTAAATGCGTGAACAATGGAAGCCAACTCTAAATCATGGACAATGTAGTTCTTCTCATGGGGCTTCAACTGACGAGAAGCATAAGCAATAACTCTACCCTCCTGCATCAACACACACCCAATACCAACTCTCGAAGCATCAAAATACACGGTATATAAACCTGAAGCTGATGGCAAAACTAATACTAGAGCTATGGTCAAGGAAGTCTTGAACTTCTGAAAGCTCTCCTCATACTCATCCAACCACCTAAATGGAGCACCCTTTGAGTTAACTTGGTCAAGGGTGATGCTATAGATGAAAATCCCTAAACAAACCGACTGTAATAACCTGCCAAACTAAGAAAACTATGAATCTATGTGGCAGAGGATGGTTTGGGCCAACTCCGACCCACCTCTATCTTCTTCAGATCAACCTGAATACCCTCAGTAGACACCACGTGGCCCCAAGAAAGCCACTAAACTAAGACAAAACTCACACTAGGAGAACTTTGCATAAAGCTTCTCCTCTCTCAATATCTGCAACAAAACTCTCAAATGCTCCGCGTGCTCCTCATGACTACGTGAGTACACCAGAATATCATCAATGAAAACTATGACAAACGAGTCGAGATAAGGCCGAAACATGCTGTTCATCAAATGCATGAACGCTACTGGGGCATTGGTTAGCCCAAAAGGCATCACCAGGAATTCATAATGACCATATCAGGTCTTGGAAGCTTTCTTAAGAATATTTGAGTCCCTGATCTTCAACTGGTGATACCCTGAATGAAGATCAATCTTGGAGAACACTCTCGCTCCTTGAAACTGGTCAAATTAATCATCGATACGAGGAAAAGGATACTTGTTCTTGATTGTTACTTTGTTCAACTGCCTGTAATCAATGCACATCCTCATGGTGCCATCATTCTTCTTCACAAATAGAACAGGCGCACCCCAAGGCGACACACTAGGCCGAATAAACCCCTTATCAAGGAGTTCCTAAATCTGCTCCTTCAACTCCTTCAACTCCGCTGGTGGCATACGAAATGGTGGAATAGAAATGGGCTGAGTGCCTGGCACCAGATCAATACCAAAATCAATATCCCTGTTTGGTGGCATGCCCTGTAGGTCTGCAGGAAATATATCCGGAAAATCCCTCACAACAGGAACAAAATCAATACTAGGAGTCTCTACACCGACATCCCTCACAAAGGCTAAGTATTAAAGACAACCTTTCCCAACCATCCGCTGGGCCTTCAAGAACGAAATCTCCCTACTGGGGACAAAATCAGTCAAACCTTGTAGCCTAATCCATGACACACCCGGCATAGCCAACGTTACTATCTTAGCATGACAATCCAAAATAGCACGACACAGAGATAGCCAATCCATGCCCAATATCACATCGAAGTCTACCATACAAAACAATAACAGGTCCACTCGAGTCTCCAGACCCCAAATAGTCACCATACATGACCGGTACACATGGTCCACAATAATAGTATCGCCCACCAGAGTAGATACACGAACAGATGAAACAAGAGACTCATGGGGCGTATCCAAATAACGAGCAAAATATGACGACACATATAAAAAAGTGGAATCGGTATCAAATAACACAAAAGAATCTCTGTGGCAGACTGAGACAATATCTGTAATCACAACATCTGAAGTAATAGCATCGGGTCTAGATGGGAGTGCATAGAAACAGGCATGACCACCACGTGATCGACCTTCCCCTGTAGGGAGACCCCTAGCTAACTGGCCTCCACCCCTAGCTGGCTGGGTGGGTGTTGGTGAAGTAACTGGTACTGAAGTCGATGGCTGACTCCTCTGCTGAGATGGACCCCCCAAGGCAATGAGGACACTGCCTCCACATGTGACCCAACTCTCCACACTCATAACAACTCCCTCATGCTGGAGACGAGGACTGAAGGGAACCCCTAGCATCGGAATGACTAGCAGATGCACCTCGCATAGAAGAGCCCTGAACTAATGGATCACAGGACAAACTCTAGGCTGGAAGGGCACTGAGTGATGAATGTCCCTGATGAGAACTGTGAGAACCATGATCCGATGATGCCCCACGATAACTTGGGCGAGCTGACTGAGCATGTCTGAATGGTTGGCCTCTGCCGTGATGAAACTAACATCTCGAATGAGCACCACTATAGCTACCAGATCCCCGAGGCCTCTTGGTCTCCCTCTCATCTCACTCCTGGCAACAAACTAACTCAATCTCGCGAGAAATGTCAACAACATCCTCAAAAGTAGCACCAGACACCCTTTTCCTGCTCATGAGAATCCGAAGCTGATATGTAAGGCCATCAACAATCCTCCTGATCCTCTATCTATCTATAGGAACCAACCAAATAACATGACGAGCTAACTCCAAGAACCTTATCTCATACTGCATCACAGTCATATCTCCCTGATGCAACTACTCGAACTGCCTGCGCAACTCCTCTCTGCGAGACTATGGCACATACTTTTCCAAAAAGAGGATGGAAAACTATTGCCAGGTAAGGGGTGCTGCACCAACATGCCTACACCTCTCATAAGCCTCCCACAAAGTGAAGGTAGCTCCCAAAAATTGAAAAGTAGTAAATGCGACCCCGCTGGTCTTTAGAATATCCGCTATACGAAGAATCCTTTGACACTTATCCAAGAAACCCTGGGCATCCTCGCCCTTTGTACTATTGAAAGTCGGAGGCTGAAGTCTACCAAACCTCTCCAATCTGCGATGCTCGTCCTCTGGCACAACAGGAGCTACATAATCCTGAACAACTACAACCGGCTGGGCTAGAGGTGCCCCCGGTGTCTGAAGTCCCTGCACGACCTACCTAGGTGTGCAAGCAGCAGGAGTCTGAGTGCCTCCCCCGACCTTAGAAGTAGCTGCGACTATAGTAATCGAGACCGCCTGAGCTAGGACAGTGCATACCGATAGAATCTGAGCTAGGGCCTCTTAAAGACCTGGAATCACGATGGGCACAATTGGTGTCCGAGCTGGTGCTGCTGGAGCATCCACAATTAGGACCTGATCATGAACTGGGGCGGCTAGTGGATCTGCAGGTGCTGCCCTAGCTGCTATGCGGGCTACACCCCTGCCCCTACCACGACCTCGATCGCATCCTCGGCCTTTAGTAGCCCCAGCTGGTAGTATTGGTGGTCATCACCGGTAGCACGTGTCCTCACCATATGTGAGAGAATAGAATAACAAAAGTTTAGTACTCGGATCGATACATTCGCACGACAAGAATTTCAAGAATATAAAGTTTTCCTAAAGGTTCTGCAGCCTCCCAAGGATAAATACAGACGTCTCCATACCGATCTGCGAGACTCTACTAAATCTGCTCATGACTCGTGAGACCTATGTAACCTAGGCTCTGATACCAACTTGTCACGACCCTAAATCGGACCCGATCATGATGGCGCCTATCGTAAAACTAGGCCAGCCGACACAAACCCCCAAACCAACTAAAACAGTTATAATAAATTATTTAAAGTCATTAATAAGCTAAAAATCCCAAAATAAAGAGTAAAATAGAACAATGCGGAAACAAACACAGCCCGACATCGGGGTGTCACCAGTCATGAGCATCTAAAATCCGTCTAAGAGTATGAAAAGACAACATAGTCTAATATAAGGCTAGTAAAAAGTGAAATAAAGATAGGAAGGAGAAGCACTGGGCTACGAACGCCGAGCAGCTACCTAGTCAACTCCGAACAAGCCTGCTGGAAAGAAAATCAGCACTCGCTAGCGTGGTCCGAGACTCCTGGATCTGCACACAAGGTGCAGGGAGTAATGTGAGTATGCCAACTCAGTAAGTAATAAAAATAAAGGCAGCTTAGCGATAAGAAAACACGTAAAATACAACATAATGCTACAACAAAATAGTATAAAACCATAACAATGCAATAATACAATAGAACTCATGAAAAAAATCTCAGTTTAGTAAAACCCTTTTGAAAACATCTTTCAGTAGTTCAAACGAGTGATGAAAAATAGTGAGGAAAATGGTAATAACATAAATCATCCCCTTGGGCAAAACAAGTACCATAAACGCCCCTCGGACAAAATACCAATAGAACTAGCCCCTTGGGCTACTTCTCAATCACTCCTATTAGCCCCTTGGGCAATAATATGAAACAACATCAGCCCCTCCGGCTATATCACATCTCACACTTGGTACCCGCACTCACTGGGGGTGTGCAAACTCCGGAGGGGCTCCTACAGCCCAAGCGCTATAAGAAGCCATCTCGTGGCATAATCAAATTGCCCCTCGGCCTCATAACAAGCCACCTTGAGGCGTAACAAATTAGGCCCTCGACCTCGTAATCATGAATCAGTAACAACTTGCTGCGGCGCGCAGCCCGATCCTATAATATCTACACAATACAAGCCCTCTGCCTCACTTAGTCAAAAATTTCTCAAGCCACTCGGGCAACAGTAAAAACATGATGCTCAGCCCAAAATGTCATTTAAAATATCAAAACGGAGTAAATATGGCTGAATGATAAAAATAGTAGAATACAACATGACTGAGTACAAATGTGAAGTCAAAATAGTGAGCAATAGTAGTAAAAATCCCCTAAGGGTCCAAAACAGTTGGCATGAGTCCCAATTATGACATTCAGCCCAAAACATAATAATACTTTCCAAAACACAATGATAGGAAATAGTTTTCAATCAAATATGCGGTTTAACAGTTATACGGGATGGACTAAGTCACAATCCCCAATGGTGCACAACCCCACACTCGTCATCTAGCATGTGCGTCACCTCAAGGTAGCACAACAATGTGAAATCCGGGGTTTCATACCCTTAGGATAGCATTTACAATCATTACTTATCTCTATCCGGTCCAAACTCTAGCCCGCGATGCCTTTGCCTCTCGAATCAGCCTTCGGATGCTCCAAATCTATCCAAAAACAGATTTATACCATCAAAATATGCTAAGGGAACAAATCCCACTCGAAAAGAATCTATTTACATAAAAAATCATGAAATTGGCCAAACCCGACCCCCGGGCCCACGTCTCGGATTCCAACAAAAATCACAAAACTAGAATGCTTACACTCTCACGAGTTTATACATATCAACAATACCAAAATCCGATCACAAATGAGCTCTCAAATCCCTAGATTTAAGTCTCCAATTTCCAAGCCCTAACTTCCAATTTTAGGCTTTAGATTCCACAAATTTCATGTTTAATTAGGTAGAAATCACATTAAGATCAAGCATTAAGTCCATAAATCTTACCTCCAAGTGTTTTCCCTTGATTCCCTCTTCAATCCTCCTCAAAAAGCTCCAAAATCGCGGAAGTGGTCTTTTAAACATTCTGCCCAACACTTAAAATCTCTTCTTCGCGAACGCGGTTAATGCCTCGCGTTCGCGAAGCATAAATTTCCGTTGACCACTTATTCCTTCATCGCGAACGCGACACCTTGTAGGCGAATGCTAAGCCTTAGCTCCTCAATGCATCGCGAACGCGACGACCAGCTCGTGAACGCGAAGCACAACTCTCTAGGATCCCAGCTGCTCACCTTTACTCTACGCGAACGTGGCATAACCATCATGAACGTGATGAATATTGGACCCAACCCTTCACAAATGCGGGACCTCCATCGCGAATGCTAAAGACAAATCTCCTACCTCACACCCTAACCCTTCGCAAACATGAGGGCCCACTTGCGAACGTGAAGACAAATTGTTTACAACACCAACAACAGATTTCTGCAACTTTTTTCAACATGAAATGATCCGTTCAACCACCCAAAACTCACTCGAGGCCCTTGGGACCTCAACACATGCCAACATATCCCATAACCTCATTCAAACTTGTTCCAACCTTCGGAATGCTCAAAACAACATCAAAACACCAAATTGACATCGAATTCAAACCTAAGAATTCCAAAAACTTCCAAATCTCGCTTTCGATCAAAAAGTCTATCAAACCTCATCCGAATGACCTGAAATTTTTCACACACGTCATAAATGACACAAAGGACCTACTACAACTTTTGGAATTCCATTCCGACCCATATATCAAAATCTCATTTATCAACCGAAAAATGCCAAAATTCCAATTTCGCCAATTCAAGCCTAAATCTACTCTGGACCTCCTAAACACATTGCGATAATGATCCTAAGTCCCAAATCGCCTCCCGTAGCTATCCAAACCATCAAAATTTACATCTGATCCCTTTTTTTCACAAGTCAACATCCGGTTGACTTTTCCAACTTAAGCTTACTCAAAAGAGACTAAGTGACTCAAACCTTACCAAAACCTCTCCGAACCCTAACCAACCAATCCGGTGACACATAATACAGCTGAACAAGACAATAAGAAGCAGAAATAGGGGAAATAAAGTGGTATCTCATCAAACGACCTGTCGGGTCGTTACACCTACCCAAATAAAGGTCATGGATCACACTTAAGAAGAGGAACAAAAATCAGTTTGATCTCACAGAATAGTTATGCAGTAGAGATTTATGAGAAGAAAGCATCTTGGTGCAAATAATATAGTTCCTTACGCATACAACAGTTGAACATGATCATAAGAAAAACTATAGTGATAAGTTAGATATAATTCCCAAAGTTAACAGGTATCAAATGCAGAGGAGAAAAGCATCTACACATTCAGATTCTTTTAACTTAGTTAAGTGACATAGACATATGGTATATTTGATAAGAGTACCATATGATGAACTTGACTATAAACATATAGAATCCAGGAAAATGATATGCAGAGACGGATAGTACCATTGGTGAAAGGGAAACATGAGCATGATTAGTTTAGCAATGATAGTGATCAGACAAAATAAGGTCCATAGTGATAACTCAAAAAGCAGTTTAATAGGCAGGCAGATAAGAAAAGTATTTGAACATTGTAAGTTCAAACTTAAGATTAAGGGACAAGGACACAAGTCTTGAACAAATTTAGGTTCCAATAACTACTAAGCAACACACTTAGCTTTTAAAACTCATAAAATTTTAAATGTATGATAAAACAGAAATGGGTTCATTGTAAGTCACTAATAACTATGAAGCTTATATTGAACACAGACATGGAAGGATTTAGGCATGGAGACTGTAAGAAAACACAGAACAAAGATCAATAATTATCTTTCAAATGATCGATTATCGCTTTAAGAGATCATAACAAAATAGGTTAATCATAAAATATCATTATACTAACAAATATAACTATCAAACATGTCCAACACATATAACATAACTATAATCTACAGAACTTAATATTTACATATCTAAACCATTTAGAGAAATAAACATGGAAAATGGGAAAGAAAGGTGCTGACTTTCTCAGGGGCAACCGACCAAACGATTCCCTTTTTGTTGCTCAAAGATCCCAAAAAACCTTCAAAACTTGAACCAACAAAGAACTAGACAAAAGAGAAGAAAACACTAAGAGACCTAATTATCAGAAAACCTAATTTCTTAGTGTTTTGGTTGCTCTAGTTTATTTTAAAGCAAATA
Source organism: Nicotiana sylvestris (assembly GCF_000393655.2). Taxonomy (NCBI): domain Eukaryota; kingdom Viridiplantae; phylum Streptophyta; class Magnoliopsida; order Solanales; family Solanaceae; genus Nicotiana; species Nicotiana sylvestris. The sequence goes on along the minus strand of NC_091057.1, from coordinate 60,076,433 downwards.
TACCACTAGGCATACTGCCCAGTGACTAATATATACTCTAGTTTATTTTAAAGCAAATATACCACTAGGCATGCTGCCAGATGACTAATATATATATATATATATATATTATATCCCAAAACTTAGTTCCAAAGCTTACAAGATGTCCAAACCAAATAAAAAGTGCAATATACTACTAGCTAATACTAGGTATAATAAAATTAATGAGCTAGCTAACACTATAGGATGATTAATGCTTCCATCTCCAAGTAGTGTAAGTGAATACAATAGCCAAGGGCAAATACCAATGTCACGCCCCAAAATCAAGGAGCGCGACCGACACTCAACCGAGTAAACCCGACTGAGCAAGTCTGTTAGGCACTTCCTACCCGACTCACTTATAATCAAGAGAGGGCATGCTTTCATTAATTAGACAATAGGAAGATCATATTTACATTACTAAGTCATTTCATTTGTTACATCGTTGCTAAGTTTCAAGATACATACACCTTACGATTTAGTGGAATAAGAGTCCAAAACACAACATAATCCGTTGACCTTTCCAACACCCATATACAACCCAAGCACAACACTCTTTTGTAGTACAAAAGCGTACTACAAAAATACTGGCAACAAGGCCCCGACTGCACCTCAAGTACAACACAAAAGGAACAAAAGATGTACGACCCCGAAATGAAATAGGGCTCACCAAGTGTGTTGGGAGGAGTATACCGCTAACACTGGTCAAATGCCTCCTACTGTGGAACCACCTGTATAGTGACCCCGACAAAAGGGACATTAGTGCCATCGATAATACTAGTATGTATAACTAAACACCATCTCATTAGAAATAACAATAATACAAGAAGAAATAATCATGAAATCAATGGAAACCTTAAACAACACCACAACATCAACTTAAGGATCACATAAGCTTTCAAGTAATTTTCATAGCTTTAGATTGAGATATTTTTAATGTTGATACACCATTATCCACAATACCACCGCATTCTTATACGACGTCCGATCACGACCCGATCGGCTAGGTCGTCTCATTTAAGACATCAACCATAATCATAATTTCAATCTCAATTCACATTTTCAATTTCCGGCACAGTTACCACCATGTGTGCGGCATGGTGTTCGATCACGGCCCGATCAGCTAGGCCGTCTTGCCTAAGACATTATGCTTTTCTATCAATCATCTCATTTCATACTTGGCTCTTGGCCGTATTTCACAATTCGAGTTTCCCTCTTTACACATTCAAAAAACTTTATCATCAGCAGCAATAAGGCCTATCATGTAAGGCATTTGTACACATAAGGGAAAAACATGAGAAATTCTAAGCACATAGAGGCTTTTCACACAAATTGGCATAACAACCTTTATTCAAATTTGACTTGAAGTCAAGGCATTCTTAGCACATATTCCATATTTCTAACACAACCTCAATTGATAAGATAACATGATGAAATCATTGGAATACACATTGCACAATTAATCTTCACCGCAAGTACATTCGAGATAATAATTTCTATATTGATCAATTTGGGACTTACACCGATTGCATGAACACCAAGGAGTTCAATTCTAAGAAGAGGGGTTTTTAGCCATACATATCTCAATTGATCTTTCTTTAAATTCTACAATATTCTGGACTCTTAGCAACCTCAATATATTTTAGGAATATAACATGTTAGACCAAAAATTAGAAATATGATCGAGATTCTAGCTCATTTGAGCACATTATCAAATACTAGGTGTGCATTAGGTTTTAAGACTCTTTTTGTGTAAGATTTCATCACTCCACAACCCATCTTTTATCATTTTTAGCCAATAATCTTCCTACATTCTTTCACCATACATGCATGCAAAATAGACAACCCTCAAACCCATGAACGATCTTGCTAATTACCAATTTTTAGTAGAAATTTCGAAATTAAGAGCTAGGGCATAGATTCTTACCTTTAAGGTGAAGACTTAGTAAACTTTACTTGACAATCTTCAAGGTTTTAAGCAATGATTGTGTAATTTTTTGATGAAGAACCCTTTCTCCCTATAGGACCCCCTTTCTCACTCTAAAGGTATCAGAAAATAGGCTCAAAATGAGCTATAACATATGATATATCGACATAGGACCGGGTTTAAAAATTAGAAATTTGGAGCCTCGACACAGATCTGCGATCACATATACGATCGTATAATGGTTATGCGGTCTGCAGAATGATCGCAAAAAGTGGCCTTGGGCACTAGGCTGGCCTGCTTCACTCCGCGGCCATTATGCGACCCACAAACCTGTTCTGCAGTCGCATAATGCACAGTAGAACCTCCCTCTGCAAAAAGTCCAAAGACGATTATGTGATCAAAGTGCGTCCCATGAAATGGTTATGCGGTCACATAATTGGCCGCGAAACTGACCTCAAAATTGGCCAAAAAGACTGTCTCACCCTGCGGCCAAAATGCGGCCCGTAGAGTGATTATGCAGCTGCATAATGGCCCGCAGAAACACCCACTTCTGAAAATATTTTCCTATAATTCTGTAGTGTACTGCTCAATCCAAAAAGTACGAACCAATTTCTACTATTATAACACATAAATCTAACTTGGCACCACGAAATTCTAGGTTTTAGAAAAACTTTTACGGGGCCTTATGACCAAGTAGCACCTTTAATGGTCTCACCAAACTCCATGGTATGCATTCCATTGAAAAAGATTCCAATGGACAAGACTAATGTGGATTCCAAACAATTACACCACTGTTATGAAGAAATCCAAAATTTCCTAGCAAATGTGTAATTCCAGCTTGAACTCTTTCCTCTTGATCTCCATCTCCAACTAAGGTAGACTTCAGTAGATGAATATACACCATTATGTAAAACCAACTTCCTGATTATCAAATAGAATTTGCATACTATCCTCTCATATCCAGGCTGAGTGTGATAGCACACTAATACCATTGAAACATGAAAAAACAGTACATAACTTAAACAGTATAGAAGAAACATCATCTGGTGATTCATGACACTATCCAGTATATATGTGCATTGTCTAATTTCAATTAGGAAAATCTTCCAGGATGTAGACGTATCATCACACAACAAGCAGGCCCAAATCTTAGAATGTAATAGTGTAACACCTTGTAAGCTTGTGTTAGGTGCTATGAAATACCTGATTGACTTCCCAGTCTGACTACTGTTAAACCGCCCCCAGGTTGAGCATGGTAACATGTTAATACCACTGGGAAGCAATCTAACAACACCTAGACATATCCAAAACAAAAACATGAGCCAATATCAGGCAATATAGTATGCTTTGTGATTATCAATCTGGTTCGTTCCGCTTTGCAACCCTAACCCTAAGGTTAGGTACTTGTGATTTGTTCATGTTGATCAAGATTTTCCCTTCAATTGGTAATTCATGACACTACTGAAATGTGAGTGTACCTGCAAAAGAAAAAACCAAGTTAGCTAAAAAATATTCCCTTAACACATGCTGAAAGAGCATATTGTAGTTTCTCATTATCTCCTTAATATTCCTCACTTCAACCCCTATATACCATGGAGTCTCCCATTCCCATCAATTATCTTTCGTATCACCAATGAATCGGTCTCCATAATCAGTGGATGTACTGCCTTTCAACATAGTATGCTAACCACTCTACCGGTGCCTTTGCTTCTGCCACTATGTTGGTTGCCTCCCCTATCTTCTTTGCCTTAGAAAACGCCAACCATGTCAATGGAAATAGGCAGAAACTACAATTGAAAATGATCCAAGATGGTGTTGGAGGATGGATTGAATCACAGGAACTAATGGCCAATGCAGCAGTAGAATTCCTTCAAAATCAGTTCACTCAGGAGACTAATCCTAATAGCTTTCAGCTGCTACATAATGTGCCTTCAATGGTGACTTTGGAGCAAAATTTGGAGTTATGTAGGATTCCAACTATTGAAGAGGTTAAATGGGCTGTCTTTGCTTTAAGTGAACTGATGGCTTCACTGGGATTTTCTGCCAAGAGTGCTGAGATATTATAGGAGAAGACATTTACAGAATGATGTAGGTCTTCTATGGAGGTGCTTCATTGCCTAAATCAATCACACATACCAATCTTGTTTTGTTGCCTAAGAAGCCAGTGATGCACACATTCCCTAACTTAAGGCCCATAAGTCTAAGCAATTTTATAAATAAGGTGATCTCAAGGGTGCTACATGATAGATTGGAAAAGATATTTCCTTCCTTGATATCTTCCAATCAATTTAGTTGCTTTAGTTTGGTTGTGTTAGATTGTATTTTTTTTTGTCTTTTTTTTAGAGCATTTAAGACAGGTATTTATAGTAGCCATTAAACTATTAGGGTTTCACTAGATTCGAAAATGTTAGTGGAGAGTGATGATGAACTTATGTTGGCAAATTGAATAAAAATCAGAATACAAAGGGGAAATTCAGTATTGAATTTACCTAGGTGAAAGAAGATGAATCGCAGAAGGAAGAGGACCATCGGTTAAGCTTAAAACCCAAAGGTCACTATGTTTAACCTCTGAGTGAAGAATACTTATGATAAACCCTCTAAAAATATTCATGCATTCTCTGATTTGACTGAGCGAGAGAAATATTTAGATGATTTGAAGTTACATCTTCAAGCTAGGGTTTTAGACTCGAAGTTTTTGAATTTTGTGATTGAAAAAGTAATTTTTAGCAGGGATCATGGTGTAGCAGGGACAGGGAGATGATTTCAGGCTTTGATTTGAAGGGACGTAACAGAGCTCAGGCAATTTGAGCTTTTTCACCTTTGAACCTAGGGTTTCAGAACATGGGTGTTTTGAATTTGTGATTGAAAAAGGGAATGTTAAGCGAGAATCATAAACAAAGGTAGACATGATAGATGATTTCTTGATGTTCATGACCTTGCACAAATTTGTGCAAGGCTCAGGTGATTGACGGATCTGTATGATCGAGTGAAAGTGAGAAGAAGAGGAAAGGGGGAGGTGAGACAGTTGAGTAAGGAGCAAATGAATAAGGGTTTAGAGTGTGATAAAGGTTGGTCTTTGAATTAAAATGGGGGGAGAGGATCCCCTGATGAAACGGGGCGTTACACATTAAAAGAAATCAATTTTCGGAAAATATGGGGACCATTAGATCTATTTGTTCTAATGGTTGAGATAATTCTGATAGTGGGTTGAGATTTAAATGGAAAATAGGGAATAATATGTGACCGTTGATGATTTTAATCAACGGTTTAGATCGCTTGTGTTTGTTTTGTGAGTGGGATTAGCAGGTGACATGTTAGGTCATAATTGGTTGAGAGATAATGGCAAGGATTGCCACGTTAGAAGAGGATGGGGTGTTTGGACTAGGTTGTTCTGATTTAGGCCAAAATTAATTTAAAGACTAGCCACTTTATTTTTAATGAAGGAATTACAATTGTAGCCTTTCAGTCTTAACCCTTTGAAAATCAATTTAAATAACTTGGCAATTTCAATAAAATGTGGTAAAATTATAATTACTATATGTTGTTTAGTATTTTAATTATCTATAAATGACACATATTTCAAATTTTAGAACTAATTTCAAAATATTAATAGAGTAGCCTAATTCTTTGGAAATTAAAGAATAATTTTGTCAAGTTATAAATCCTATGTAATGTGCATACAAATGTTATTTTATAATAGTGAATATATTTGTAGTTACACAATATTAGTACTATATAAGTACTTTTGAAACTAATACTTAATTAATTTATAAAAAATAAATATTCATTACTAAAAAATACCTTTAAAGCATTTATTGTAAATTGTTAAGCGTGAATAAATTAATTTTAAAAGGGAGGGTCAAAATTGGCCGTCAATAGCTGCCCCTCTTTGATCAGAGACAAGGAAGGTATTTTAGGTCAAAGAAATTGAACCAAAGCCAATTTTGTCCCGACTTTTTAGGTAAGTATTGCAAGGAATGGGGATGGTGATTTACAAGATTGAGTGGAGGAAAATTTGGGAATATTGGGCTGAATTTTGGCTTTGAATTGCTTACATACTTCGATCTTAATGAGGATCAGGCTTCATGTAGTTATGGGGTAGGGACTTTGGAAAAGCGACACTAGCAGGAATTGCCCCAGTATCATATTATGACGATACGACGAGACAGAAGATTGGTCAGTCATAATGGATTGAATTTGCGGCCTAATTTGAATGACTCAAAATTTTGAGCTTGTTGGTCATTTTGAGCTGGGATCTTGAGCCTGCTACTGGGTTGGCTGTCCTCATAATGTTGTAGTTTGGTCTACTTCTAACAAGTAGTTCCACACTGCGGTGTTTGTTCCTGCAAAACAAAATGAAGTATACGCATACCAATAAATTGTAATACAGAATATATTAAGATATGATGAAAACAATGTAGAAGTGATGATGCCCGGCTATCAGTGAGCTGTTATTTGGGATTAAGGTGACGAGATACTTGATCCTAACTTGATTTGTTAGCTGGTCTAGGTATCATTCCGCAGCTGGCAGAGCATTTGGAAATTATCTCCGCTTGTTGGGAGAGCTTGATTAGTAAAGTGCGTCTCCGCTTGCTGGGAGAGCTTTCCACTGAGAAATGTCTCCGCTTGTTGAGAGAACTTGATTTGTAGAGTGCATCTCTACTTGTTGGGAGAGGTTTGCACTAAAAAATATAATGTAATCTCCGGTCAGGAGCGATCAAAATCATGCCTAAAGCTACACAAACAAGACGTTAAAACATTCAAGGTAATAGAAAAATGAAATATTTGCACAAGAGATACTCTTGGTTGCGAAGCTAAGTTGCGACTATCGATTGGCAGAGCGTTGGTGACGACGTTTGCGATTGTCTTTTCTGGAATTCGTGATTGCCAGAGCAGTGCTGTAGATTGCTTTTTATTGGCAAAGTTTGCTATATACAAGGCTCCAGTTGGCGAAGCTGACGTTCGATTTATACAAGGCGCTCTGATTGACTGAGCTGACATTTTGTTAGATGCAGGGCTTTAATTGATGAAGCCAACATGCGATTTGTACAGGGTGCTCCGATGGATTGAGCATGCGGTTTGCTATTTATAGGACATCAATTGGAGAATCCGGCATTTGTTTTGTACAATATGCTCTGATTAAGTGAGCGGACGGTATGCTATTTACAGATTTTTATATCAGCTGTCTGATTTCGAGGCGCCTGCAAAGAATTCAAGAGTTATCTCTAAATGTGCTAAAAATTTAAATAAGAGGAGGGAGAGATAGTCTTAAGCAAGTGGAAGGTCCGTCATTTGCCCCAGTGTGGTTCCACCGATTCTTTACTCCGTGTTGACCCTGCACTCAAAGAACACTCCTTAGTGGGGGGGGGGGGGAATTGGTTTGTGTCGATCCTAGTTTTGATTTGTCCTAGCCTTTGACATGATTGTGCAACGGAGTTCGGTAGATGGAACAAATTACTTTATATATATATATATATATTGAAAATATTTGTTCTTTTAAGGTAAAAGTCATTGTCCTGGATTATGACATGTTACAAAAGGTTCTTCGCACGCGAGCATATCGCTCTGAGAACTTCGTCTATTGATGTCGATCTTCTATGGTATCTCTGACAATGCTGCTACTGGCCATTATGACTGCGTCTTAATTAAAACTAATGCATTACAGAGGTTTCTTAAGGTTATGACAAAACTTTTTCAGGTAGCCTACATATCTAATAAAATGGAATCAGGTCTAAGTGTAGTTCGCGAGATAAATGATGAATGTGATGAAACGACCGAGCATGACTCAGAAGCCTACGCATCCAAAACGGAATCAGGTCCGGACGTAGTTCTATTACAACAGTTGCAAAAGATGAAATTAAGAATGAAAATGGCTGAGGCTGACTTAGACAACCTACGTATCCATGTGGAATTAGGCTAGAACGTAGTTCAATTACAGAAGACGACTGAATCCGGCGAGGATTGCCTACGTATTCATTTATGAGGAAATAAAGTCGGCATCGTTCTTGAACAACATACAAAAATGACATTTGTTTTTTCTATTATAAGAGAAAGGGGGAGAGAAATCGAACCCTGCATGTGTTGCCTATGTATCTCTCAGTGGAAAGTCAGGTTGAATGTAGTTCTATTATATCAAAATCCTAACTATATATGTCCTTAGACATAATATCTCTTGATTGCGTCCGAGTTGATCGACTTCGTGCTGACTCTTTCATCCATTTTTTCCAAGATTAGATGTCCACCAGACAATGCTCTATGGACTATGTAAGGACCGTGCTGGTTTGGTGCAAACTTCCCTTTAGCTTCCTCTTGATGGGGAAAGATTTTCTTCAGAACCAACTGCCCCGGTACAAATTGATGAGACTTTACTCTTTTGTTAAATGCACTAGCCATCCTGTTCTAGTATAGCTGCCCATGACATAATACATCCATTCTTTTCTTGTCAATTAGCATGAGTTGTTCTTTTCTAAATCGTATCCACTCGGTGTCGTCCAATTTTGCTTCTTGGATGACTCTTAAGGACTAAATTTTGACTTCTACGGGTATCACTGTTTCAGTGTCATATACCAACGTGGACACCATTTCCCCACTGGATGTTCTCATGGTAGTTCGGTAACCCAATAAAGTGAAATGCATCTTCTCGTGCCATTATCTATGATTGTCCACTATCTTTCATAGAATCCTCTTGATATTCTTGTTAGCTGCCTCGACTGTCCCATTCATTTGTGGTCTGTAAGTTGTGGAATTGTGGTGGATGATTTTGAACTTCTTACAAATTTCCCTTATGAGGCACTATTGAGATTAGTGGCATTGTTAGTGATGATGGATTCTGGTATCCCAAATCTACATACGATGTTGTTCCAAAAACAATCTACGACAACTTTCTTTGTGACAACCTTGTAAGTAAATTCCTCGATCCATTTGGTGAAATAGTCGATGGATACTAAAATGAAACGATGTCCATTGGAAGATGCAGGCTCTATGGGTCCTATCACGTCCATGCCGTAGGCAGCGAAAGGCTAGGGTGCACCCATTACATTTAACTCATTTGGTGGAACCTGGATGAAGTCTTTATGAATCTGACACTGGTGACACTTCTGCACATAGTGGATGCTGTCGCTTTCCATGGTCATCCAAAATTATCCGGCTCTTAAAATCTTCTTATCTAACATGAGCGCGTTCATGTGGGGTCTGCACGTCCCTTCATGTATTTCTTATAGCAGTCTGATTGCTTCGGCGACATCTACACATCTCAGCAGACCTAAATCTAGGGTCCTCTTGTACAAGACTTTCCTGTTGAGGAAAAAATGGTTTTCCAACCTCTTGAGGGCTTACTTTTGACCATTGATAGCGTTTTATGGCTACTCGTGGGTCACAAGGAACTTTTTGACATCGTGATACCAAGGTTTACAATCTAGTTCTTCATTCACATGGACGCAATATGCATGTTGATCCTTCATTTCTATCTCAATGGGGTTGATGTAGTTCTTGTCTGGATGCTGAATCATAGATAATAAGGTTGCAAGGGCGTCAGGTAACTATTTTTGAATCACGGAGACATGTTTGAACTCTATTTTCGTGAACTTCTTGCACAGTTCCTTCTTGCAGTGCATGTATGGCAGTATCTTGACATTCTTAGTTGACCATTCTCCTTGCACCTGGTGTATTAGCATATTGGAATATCTTATGACCAATAGTTCTTTGATGTTCTTGTTGGATGCCATTTTGTTTCCAAGGATGCACGTCTCGTATTCAGCCATATTAGTGGTACACAGGAATCTTATCTTTGCCAAAGCTGGATAGTGTTGTCCAGATTCTGAAATCAGGACCGCCCCAATCCTGACTCCTTTAAAGTTTGCTACTCCATAAAAAAGATCCTCCATCCGAGGTATGATTCTGCAATGTCTTCTCCTGCAAATAGTACTTTCTCATCGGGAAAATACATTTAGCTCGTAGTCCCCATCCACTAGATTCTCAGCAAGGTGGTCGGCTACGGCTTGTTCTTTGATAGCCTTCTGAGTTATGTACATGATGTCAAATTTGCCGAGGAGAATTTTCCATTTAGCTAGCTTCCCAGTAGGCATTAGATTCTGAAAAATGTACTTGAGTGGATAGCGCCGAGATATCAAAGTGGTGTATGCTGACATGTAATGCCTTAGCTTCTAAGCGATCCAGGTCAGAGCACAATAAGTGCGTTCTATCAAAGAATACTTGGCCTAGCATGGTGTGAACTTCTTGCTTAAGTAGTAGATGGCCAGCTCCTTCCTTTTTGTTTCATCATGCTGCCCCAACACACAACTAAAGACATTGTCCATGACTAAGAAATAGAGAAACAATGGTTTCCCTGGTTCAGGGGGAATCAACACTGGCGGGTTTGAAAGATACACTTTGATTCTGTCAAAGGCTTTCTGGAATTCCTCCGTCCATTTTGTAGCGGCATCCTTCTTTAAAATTTTGAAGATAGGTTTTCAGATTATGGTGGATTGAGCTATGAAGTGACTGATGTAATTCAATCTTCCCAAGAAACTCATGACATCCTTCTTGCTCTTTGGTGGCGGTAATTCCTGGATGGCCTTGATTTTTTATGGGTCTATTTCTATCCCTTTCCTACTTACAATAAAACCCAATAGTTTTCGGTCAGGGACGCTGAACGCGCACTTTGCTGGATTTAGCTTCAAATTATACCTTCGCAGGCGTTTGAAAAATTTCCTCAAGTCGTCCAAGTTTTTTGAACTCTTTCGAGATTTTATGATGACATCAGCTGCATACACTTCGATCTTCTTATGAATCATGTCTTGAAAGAGGGTCGTTATGGATCTCATATAGGTGGCACCAACATTCTTGAGACCGAATAGAATAACCCTATAACAGTAGACTCCCAGGGAGTGGTGAAATCTGCCTTCTCTGCGTCTTCCTTGTGGATTAGGATTTGATTGTATCCAGCAAAACAAGCTACAAACGATTATAGTTCCTGCTTCGTACAATTGTTGATGAGAATGTGGATATTTGGCAAGGGAAAATCATCCTTTGGGCTAGCTTTGTTGAGATCTCGGTAGTCCACACATAATCTGATCTTTTCGTCCTTTTTGGGCACTAGGACGATGTTTGCCAACTAGCTTGTATAGTTGGTGACCTTTACTACATTTGCTTCTATCTGTTTGGTCACCTCTTCCTTTATCCTCAAACTTAAATCAGGTTTGAATTTCCTAGGCTTCTGCTTGACCGGCAGTATGGTAGGGTCAGTGGGTAGTCGATGCGAGACAATGTCAGTACTTAATCCTGGCATGTCATCATAGGACCACACGAACACATCGTCGTAGTGTCGGAGGAGCTCAATTTATTTTCCTTTTGCTTTGCTTCTATGTGAATACTGATTCTTGTTTCTTTCACGTCTTCTTCATTTCCAAGATTTACTACTTCCGTTTTTTCAAGTTTGGGCTTCTTCCGACTCTCCAGCTATTCGATATCCTACGGGAGATTGTCTGGCATCATACTCTCGTTATATTCCTCGTAATCCGGATCATTGCGCTTAACGGTTTTGTTACATGTCATAATGGTGGAATGCATTTTTATCGGTTTGATTACTGAAAAGAAAAGCTAGATATAAAAAAGATAGTAAAATAAATTATGATTTTTTTAGAAAAATATTGTTTTGATTTCATCAAAAGGGAACGTCTTAAGCGTTCACAAGAGGCAAATGACAAAAAGGTACAGACACGGTACATGACTCAATTGACCATGTTCTTTCAAAAGAAAACTTTTACAGTTCCATACTACCAAGACTCCCGGCGAACCAAAGATAGCCTGTTTGTCCAATTATGCAATTCTTCCCCTGGTTTGGTATCCCTAATAGTCGATGTCTTGATGTCAATTCTTTCACAGCATTCTTCAATCATATTCATGAACATCTTTTCCATCCTATCGATGATATCATCTTCGGGCATTGAACTCTGCCCTAAACTTGAAACATGCTCGGTTAATATCCTATGCCAACCCTTCCTTTCTACCCATTGTGTTCAATTGGCTCTATGATCCCATCTGACTTGGCTCCCAACCCTGTTTGTCACTTATATCCATATTTTATCATCTCCCTCATGGCAATCTTAGATCTGTACGGTGATTGTATTCCTAGATTCTATTCAATCTTCTCCTCCTTAGTAGTCTGCATGATTCTATAGCGTGGAAGACGACTCCGTCTGGTCCCTCAATGAATGGAACAACATACTCCAAATAGGTAGAATGACCCCACTCGCCGTGGATCACGATCTCTTGGCATCCCCACTCGAATTTTATGCATTGGTGCAAGGTAGATGACATGACCCCTACCATATATATCTAGGGCCTGCCCAACAAAAAATTGTAAGAGGAGGAATGCTAGATAAATTTCCCCAATAACATCCTTTTGCAAATCGTCAAAGGCTCTTACCCGTACGTGGATTTCTTTGACTTCCCTCAAATGAATTCCCAACTCCTGCAAGGTGGAGAGCAGGCAGATGTTGACTCCTGATCCATCATCGACCAGCACTCGAGATTCCACTTTGTCTCCATATTTGACATTGATGTGAAGAGCCTTATTGTGACTCGCGCCCTCTACAGGAAGTCTGTCCCTTCTGAAAGTGATCATGATTGCTTCTACCATTTTCTAAATTGTCGTAGCCAATGACTCGCTGTGGGTGTTACTTGGTACACTTACTTCATTTAGTACTTTCAACAAATCATCCTTGTGGTCGTTGGAGCACATTAGTATATCCATGATTGATATCTGCGTAGGATTTTTCTTTAACTGTCTTCCACAGAATACTCTTTACTCGACATCCTTTTCTAAAATACTGCGCCTTCTAGGTCTATTATTGTCGCACCTCCTTTTTCCGCCCCCGCGAGGGGCGTAGGGAGTTTTCTCCAATTAAAGGACAGTCAAAACGGGATTTGTTTGTTTGTTTCAGAGTCGCCACCTGGGAATTTTAAGGCGTCCCAAGTCACCGATTTTAATCCCTGAATCGAGGAGAATATGACTCTGTTTGTTATTCTGCGAACCAGAAATCCTGAGTAAGGAATTCTGTTAATTCGGGAGAAGGTGTTAGGCATTCCCGAATTCCGTGGTTCTAGCACGGTCGCTTAACCATTTTTATATTTGGCTTAATTATCTTGATTTACTAAATACCTTTTTTCTTGTTGCCCGATTTTATTACCGCTTTTGTTTAGATTGTTTACAATTATATAAACGAATCACGCGTACGTATATTCGTATTATATACCTTTTATAATTGTAGAGAATCATGCCACGCATACGTGTACACAAAAAGGTTGATAATATTTTTATATTTTTATTATAAAAAAATTTATTTGATATTCGAAATTGTGCTTAAAATAAAATTTAGAACATTCGCCTTTCTTAAATAGTGAACCGTACATCTCGGGTTTTATGAAATTAATTTAATATCCTCCGACGAATCTTTTTTTATTAAAATTTTGGCTCAAAGTTGCGCGAACGCATAATCCGAACTGCCTTAAAAAATGTAATTTAGGCCATGCGAACGTATCCCTAATTTCACAAAATATTCTTGATAAAATTCTCTACAAATTGTTTATTGCATCCACTTATTTTTATATGAAAGCCATAGAGAAACACTGATTTAGACGTCTCTAAATTTTCTTGAAAAGAATTCAAAAGTTATTGTGTGTTGACCGCAAGTCTTATTTTACGCGTATGAATTATATACCTCAAAACTATTCAAATTTTAAAGAATTAATGATATGAAAAAGAAACAAACAACATGTAACTAAAAAAACTACCATTTTTATCGTGGATACAACATTAATATATCCAAAAATCGAATCGCATATAAAACTGGAAAAGAATTAATTTGATAAACAAATTAATAGTTTCTGAAGAATTTTCATTGTTATATTTAATGCGAACTCTATTTCTACATATCCTTGACATAAAATGTTGCAATTCGTGCTTATAAATCCCATATCCTTCTCATATACTTGTTTTTAGTCCAAAGTTATAATTGTTTGGTTAATTTGTTTACAATGGTAGATAAGAATCAAGTTGATAAGAAAGAGAACTATTATACAAATTGATTCAATAAAATTGCATCACATGCAATATAGTTGTACGTCTGAACCATTCCTAATATTCTAACCTCGTAACGAATTATATCAACTCACCTTTCACTTATGGTTATACATGTAACTGTTATCACGCCATGTACGAACAACATACAACTTACATCAATCTAGTTTTAAATAAAATCGGACTTTTGTGACAAAATATGCTAGTAATGTAGTTTCTTGATAGTTCCATACTATTCCATACTTAGCCAACAATATCATAAGATTTAATTAATGGCTAGCTTTCTGCCATGTTCCCTATCTTATAATTTGAATATAGCTATACTTAATGAAATTCTGAAATAAATAACATTATTACAAAGCTTATGCGAATTTCAAAGGGATGATTAACTAACAGTTCTCACATCAAATGTAAGCTACTATATTAACCAACTGAAACAAAACTGAAATTTAAACTAATAGATTTAAACGAGTAAAAGACATAATTATAATTCCGAACTTCATTTATTTGGCAATGTTGAAGCTTTCCACAACATGAGTCTAAAATATATACCTGATATTGGAAGCAAAAGAAAATGAAGATAAAAATCAGCGGCAGTAATAACAGTACAACACAGCAACAACAACCCAGCAACAGTAACAACTCAGGAAAAGAGTTTGCAAACCAGTAGAGCAGTAATCCCAAAAACAAAAGCTTCAAGCTTTGAATGAAACAACAACAGTTAATACTGATTTCAAACAAAGAAAGCAGAAGATTTTTTTTTTAGTTTTTATTTTTATTTTGAAAGCTTAAATATTTTTCGGAATTTTTCTTTCTCTTAAATGTTCAACCCTTTTTTCTCTCTATTTCTGTATTCTCTCTTTTCTGTTATGTTCTTTTCAGATTCGTTTCTCTTATCTGTGTGTGTTCTCTCTTCCCCTTCTCTTGATTTCAAGACTTCTATATATATCCCATCCCATAAATCTTTTAATCAATTAAAATCAACTCATTTTCTCTACCAAACCCATTATCTTCCCACTCATCCCCATTACATTAAATATACATATCACACCACCCCATTATATTTTGTCCCCCATGCCTAACATAAACAAATACAAGATTCCCCCACACTAAAATTTGTCTTGTCCCCCCTTTATATTAATAACTATATCACAACCCACCCCATTTCATTTTGTCCCCCATGCTTCACATAAAAAATTACAAAATGTACAATTCCTAAACTACCCCTCTGATCTTATTGCAATTACCATTTTAACCCTGAACGTACTACAAATTACCAAACTACCCCATCATCTATAACAATCAATTAATCAAACTTAACCAAAATATAGACAATATGATCAATTTCTAACAATGTTCAAACAACAATATGAACACGGATGAACATCATAACAACAATAACACATGAACACAAATTGAACAACAACGAACAACTAAAATTTGATTGAACAATATTTTTAGCAACAACAAGCCTATTTTCGGATTCAACAACAACAACAATCAAACAGGTATATTTAGATTTCTAAATTCAATAATATTGAACTTAAAATTAACTCTAACAACATTACAACCAACAATTCCTATATTAAACTTTATGAGACAAATTCAAGAAATAATCATAAATGGTAAACAAAAAATCAAGCTATATAAATTTCGGATTCAAGAACAATCAAACAAAGTATGAACATGAATGAATCTATTTTTTTTTAAAACAACAAACATGACGGATTAAATGACTCAAACAACATTAATAATTTCTGGAAAATATATAACAACATGAAACAAATTGAAGAAATAATCAATTAAATTTCAATTTGAATCTAACAAACATCAAACTAACAAATTCTTACCTAAACAATAAAACAAACATGAAATAAACATGAAAAACCACTAATTAACTTTCCATTTGAAATCTGAAAATTAACTCAATCAAAACACATGAACAAACTAAAAATTAATTCAACGATGAACAACGAACAAAACAAGAATCAAATATTTAACGATTTTAACTTTGAGAAATATAAAAACGAAATATGGACAAAAATAAAACTCAAAAACAACTAACCGGAGATGAATCAACGACGAACTCGATCGTAAACAAATCTGTCCGGGTTTCGACTCAAATAAAAAATAAACCTTCGAACTTTGACGAGACGAAGAAGATGAAGGAGCATGAACGATGGGGAGCAGTTGGAGAAGGAGATTGAAGCAGCTGCCGCGACGATGATGCCATGGACGATGATTAACTCACCAAAAACATGAGCAATAGCAGCAGTTCGTCGAGGAGATGGAGGATGCAGCAGCAGTAGTCTTGAAGTGAGGAAGAAGAAGCAGCAACGTTGATGCCGGAGAAAGACGATGACGCAGCGGCGAGGGGTGGCTTCGAACCCACTGCTTCGACGGGCAGCAGTGGACGAGGCAGCAGAAGCGACGCAGCAGGAGCTTCGACGAGCAGCAGCAGCAGTCTTGAAGTGAGGAAGAAGAAGCAGCAACGTTGGTTAAAGCTCGACGAAGAACGAAGGAGGAGGAGCAGCCATGGATGAGCTTTTTGAGCTCGACATGGAGAAGATGAAGACGCAACTGGGTCGTCCATGGTGAGGGTGAAGATGAAGCTGTGAGGGGTTGTTTGGACGTGATAATGGAGGGTAAAGGGCAGCCATGGGAGGGGTGTTTGGATGCTTGGAGAAGAAGAAGATAGGGAGGGGGGCGGATGGGTTAGTATAATTTTAGGGTTTTCTTCTTCTTTTTTGTTTTTGTTTTGTTTTGGTTTTGTAAAAAATGAAAGACAAAGGGGGTTTGGGTCTTTTGGGTTATGTACTGGTTCGACCCAGTTCGAAATGGACTGGGTCATTTTGGAAGATTGGGTAATTTTTTGGGCTTGTGGCTTGAATTTGAAGAAGAGGCCCAATTCCGATTTTTTGTATTTTTGTTTTCTTTTTTCTTCTTTTATTTTTTCTAAAACTAAATTATAAAAATACTTAAACTATTATTAAGAACTAAATTAAGTTATAAAAGCGCAAATTAACTCCCAATAACAATTAACACACAATTAAGTATTAATTAAGCATAAAATTGTATATTTGGACATTAAATGCTAAAAATGCAAACGATGCCTATTTTTGTAATTTTTAATTTTTGTAAAACAAATTTAATTACTAACAATTGTAGAATTAAATCCTACATGCAAAATGTGACATATTTTTGTATTTTTTATTAATTTAGCAAATAAACAAGCACAGACAAATACAAATAATTATCCAAAAATATCACAAAATCTCACAAAATTGCACACCAAGGAAAATCATTTTATTTGAATTTTTTGGGAGTGATTCTCATATAGGGCAAAAATCACGTGCTTACACTTATGTTCCTCTTTGGAATTTGTTCTCTCCCTAAATTTCCTCGATTGATCTCTTTAGAGGCATAGCATCTCCCATACCTAGTCATACCATGGGCCGCGACAAAGTCTATCATTTTGGCTTATCCCTTTTGCTAATAGGTCCATGGGGCAGTTTTGTATTCCCGATTTTCTTTACCCTGAGTAGCACCAGTGGGTTGCTGCGGATAAGTTTGAACTGTCCCTGTAGGCTTTAGTTGTACCGTAATGATGGGAGCCTTCCAAGGAGGGATCCTTGCGGCTTCTGCATTTCCAATAGTGACGATTGTTCCCTTCAGGTCATATTCTTCATCCAATATGATCATGTTAGCTTCCTAGTTTCTGTGATTTGGCAATGAATTGTAATTCACATTAGGTAGTATTGGAGTGCATTGAATAGCTCTACTCTTGATCAAGGTTTCAGTTTCATTTTTCAGATTGAAATAGTCTTTAGTATCGTGCCCCGGTACATTGGAATGATACAAACATCTCTTAGGTGGCATCAAAATATTTGGAGGGATGTTTAAGAACCCTTCCCTCAATTGGGTGTATCAATCTTGCTCTTCTCAATCTTGCTAATAATTGGGCTAAAGGCTCAACAATCGGGGGTATAAGTTTTGGGACCCCTCTCTTCGAAGTTGGGACGAGGACGTGGTGTATACACTGGTCAAATTTTGGTGGTAGTGGTTTGGACATGAGCATATAGTCGTTGTGGGTTTTGGTTGTTGTTGGCTCTAGGAGGGCTGTATTGTAGTTGAGGGTTGTTTTATGGTTGGGTATCATAGACTAGAGCATTGCCGGGTGGTGGTGAGTGGTTGTTTGGGGAGTAGGAGGTGCTTCCAGGAGATGGGTTAGTTTGATAGTAGGGGACGATTGCTAAGAACTCATCTTTATTTTTCTTTCTCTTATCGATTGATCCTGACTGGATGGCATTGCTGGCCACTTGCAATGCTACCATAGATTGCACCTTACTAGTTTTTATGCCCTCCTTTTGGAAATCTCCTATTTTAACCAACTCAGGGAACTTTTGACCTATCATTCCCATAATCTTTTCAAAGTATATTCCCTCCTGGGCTCGGATGAAGTACTTGGTCAGTTCAATGTCGTCTAGTGGCAGTTACATCCTAGTAGCTTCCATCCTCCACCATCGTACATATTCTTGAAACGACTCAGGTGGTTTTTTCTATAGGGTCACCTGCACGAACCGATCAGGAGTGATTTCTGTATTAAATCGAAAACGGTTCATGAAGTCCTCCACCATATCTTTCCAAGTTATCCAATTTTGTGGGTCCTGCCGGGTATACCAGGTGAGCGCCTCTCCTGTCAGTCTCCTTATACATAATTTCATCATTAATTTCTTATTCCTACCCACTCCGACTAACTTGTGGCAATAAGCACTTAAATGTGTGTGACAGTACCTTGTTCGATCAAAAGTATCAAACTTTGGGGGTTTGTACCCTATTGGCATGTCTACATCTTGGTGAATACACAGGTTCTCATAATCTAGGCTTTCACTTCCTTGGGCAACTTGGGAACTTTTCATTTGCCTTCTTAACATTTGCAACTGCTCAGATACGAACTCCCTTTCTTTATGCGTGGCCTCACTCTCCATCTCGGCATACTGATTGATCTCCTATGACACCTTGACCGTGACGAGTGCTATAAATTTGGATTTGGTAATGACATATATAGGGGGTACATACTGCTCATGAGTAGCGACATGTGCCATATGTATGTGCTAGTTGGTGGTGAAAGTGATTATGTCATGAGGAGGGGTAGTTGTATTGGTGGTAATATGCGGGTTTTGTGATATTTAAAAATATTGCGGTACGTAGGATGTGTGAATAGGAGGGTTCAATAGGTTAGCGGGAGTTATTGGAGGTATAACTTGAGTGGTAGGGGTTAGGGTTGGAGTGTTGTTGTTTTGGCGTAAGGTTGAAGGAAAATGATTTGGGAGCAAATCTAAAGAAGGGAATCTAGGTGGTTGAGGAAGTGTTTTCACGGCCAGGTGCACCAATTCTCTGATATGTTGTACCTCTTCTCTTAAGGATTCCATTTCTTGGGCTATCCTAGCCACATACTCATCATTCTTAGTACTGTCCTTTTCCCCCAATCGCCTCGGGCTGTCGGCTATGACCAGAGCAAGTTCAGTTGGGTCTTCTGCAACTGGCATCTTTCCCTTAGACCTTAGACTATATTGTGGATCCGCCAGTTTTAGTCGATGGAAACTAACTTTCTTTTCTTCTTAGGGGTAATAAAGTGAAAGAAAAATAAGAAGAAAGAAATGAAGAAGAGTAAGAGTCAGTTTCATCATTTATATGTGCGATAAATCACATAAAGCAGATAATTCATGCATTACACCTAGCGCGTTCCTAGAATTTGCGGGGACCTCTCATTGCCCGAGGTATGCCTAATTTGCGGATGTTTGACAGACATTTATGACTTGATACATTCATATCAGAAGAATTTCGTTTTCATTGATAATTTGGATTGATACAAGTGGGAACAAGGATTACATCACAGTTGCATGGGCTTAGACAGTTGCCCATTTGGAAAGTAAAAGAGATAACTAGGGATAAAATTACAAAGTAGGGTGAGGAGGGGAAATCAACCAATTATAATAACCATCCCCTGATTTAGGTTTTGTGCTTGACTCTATCTAGATGCATATCGTCCTCTTCTACTAGTGGAAACATATCATCAATGGATCCCGGGACCACCTGATGATGCATTGATATGGTCACATGATAGTTTTGTTAAGCGATTAGATGCTAAGTGTGAGTCAGAAAAATGAGATAAGAGCTTGAGGACAGAATGTTATGCAAACCGAATGGCCGTGAATCAAGGCCTTGAGCTGGCCTACACTGGGCCTCGAGGTCGAGCTAAAATGTGAAACTGGGGATGGTCGATGAGGAACTAACAGTTCTAAGAACCTTGATGATGGCTCTTTATGATCAATGATGAATAATAAATGAAGAACAATTAATAAGACACATTAAATGTAAGCAATAAAATCAAGGGAGAGATAGTAGAATATGTTTAAGTTAAAGGGAAAAGAATATTCTTGTTCTTGTATTGAATATCATGTGTCTTTACAAAATGACAAGGGTCCCCTTTATATAGGAGGGAGAATCCCAACATAGTACATATGCATTAATTACAATGATATGCAGCTGGTACAACTATTTAATGTCATGGTACAGGCTTATACTTTCTTGTAGACCTGGTCATCTTTAGCGACATGCCTTTTGGGAATTTCCCATTGTCTAAGATAGACACCGATTTGCACTGACCCCAGGTCAAGTATTGGGAACCCTCAGGGTCAAACCTCAAGCTGTGCTTCGAGGCTTCTGAAGACGGGCTGTGAAATGCCATAATGATCACAAAATTAGGCTCTCCGATTTTAGCCGTATAAAGATAGTCCCCGCATTTCTTAGAGTGAAGTGATAAGAAACGGTCTTGAATTCTTGCCTCTTCGATACTCCCATCATGACATCAGCCCTGTCAGGGTATTAAATGATATGACTTAAAGGCTGCAGAGGTCGCTGTCAGCACAATTTCCGAAAAGCTCACGAAAAGGTTATTGGTTCGACCTTTTCGCTCCTCAAAGATTTCCCAAATGGATTCTATAAATACTTCAATTAATTTGCCATTCACACTTTTACAATATCTTCAAGTTTTTAGAGCTAAGTTCACAACTTCTGCATCTATCTTCTTTCTGTGCTTGCTATCTTCTTTCTTTGAAATTAAGTTATAATCATGGAAAAAACTTCAAAAATGGTACCTCATAAATAGGGTACCACTTTTTTATCACGCCCGTCCTAGGGCAAACCTAAAACACCTCCAAGTATTGAGCAATGTATCCCTGGCCCCTTCGATAGAGTCTCCGATTTTACTATTGATAAACCCCCTTCTAAACCGGGCCGATGTGAGCCCATGTCGCGGTACATCAGTGTGGTGACCGATACGAAGAAAGTAAAGGCAGACTACTGATGGGGGGAGGCAGTGCAATTAGATATCCCCAAAGCCGAGCGAATCATAGTAGCACACAAAGCTGGATTCCTCAACGTATACACATACCCCTTCACTCTAGGCCCCGTAGATTCTTCTTCCCCATCGATAGATCCGATAATTCTTGACTTTTGTCATCGGTACCGAGTGACACTCGGTCAGATCTATCCTTCTTTCTGGAGGATTGTTTACATGTTCCGATATTTCTCCAACCAAGTCGAGGGAATGACATTCACCGTCAATCACTTGATCAGATTGTACAGTCTCGTCTCTTCCGAGAGGGTTTAATCAAGCTACACCCTCGATCTGCTAAGACGTTCTTTGCGAGCATCGATGAGGACAAATACGGGGATGGATAAGCCAGTTTGTCGAAGTAAGAACCTCGAACATCATACCTACTGATAGGATGCCATTCCCGAAGAAATGGAACATGAAGCATGAGTATTATTACATCGAGCATATTTTACTGCCTCTTCTTCTCTTCTTCTGAATCAATTTTCTTTTGATTATGTAGCCACCGATTGGTTCCCCGGAGTGGTCCAGGACCTCCCAGGATGGATCAAACATTTAAATTCTGATTTTCCATACGGCGAGTGTGCTTGGCATGATTTGGCCAAGACGCGGTGGCAGGCTAAGAGCCACAATAAGCCCATCTTGTTGTCATTGCCAAATTTCATACAAGTATTCTTTGTGGCGTTAAGTTTGATATACCATGCCTGTGCATGCCTTGGGGAAGGAGTGTTGATAAGACCACCTCCTCCCGGTGAAGAACAAGCCTTGAAACGTGACAAGGGTAAGAAGAGGAAGAAGGAGGCATCGACCGAGTCTCCAGAACAAGATAAACCCAAGGTCCGCCAGGCTAAGGCCGACGTGCTGGTCTTGACTTCGACTGTTGCGGCAAGTCTTCGTAAGGATGATGATGATGGCGATCACCCTTTGGTACAAAGGGTAAGAGAGAGTGCTGATGCTCTACAAGCTATTGGTCAGAAAGCCTCCGAGTCGAGAAAGGCCGATGTGGACCAAACTCGTGCTGAAGAGACCCTCGAGGGGGGTATGGGCGCAGTCCCCGAGCCTCAAGTTGGACATGGTACAGTCTGTGCCCGCAAACTCTCAGCTGGTGATTTTGGAGGGCCTGACTTCAAAATTTTTTAGGGTCGAGAAGAGACCCCTATAGACATTGATACCGTGTGCATCTTTGAACCGGGCCCTTCATTTTCTCCGAGGGAAATAAGGGATGCCCATAATAGGGGCACTGGCGATGTAGGGACCTCTCTAGGAGAGGATGATACATTCAAGGACTACTTCATCGGTGTTGACGAGGACACAGATCTCGACACCCCTGTCACTCTCGAGGAGGCTAAGAGGCTTCAAAAGTAGGTGATATTCTTGACATACCATTTGCGCTTCAAATTTTTACCCTTGTCTTTCTAACTTCTCTGCTTTGTTGTAGGTCTAGAAATTGTATGACCACGCCATTTCTAAACTTCAAGATGTGCTTTCATGCTGTAAGGAGGAGCTCGAGAAGCTCACCTCGGAGCTAAATGAGTCAAAGGCTTCTTTGCCCGAAAGGAAGAGGAGTTGAGTGAGCTTCGAGCGAGTCTGGGGGGAGTGCACCCGGAATGGACTAGCTTTGCTGAGTAGGTAATACGACATTCATGAGTTCATCTTTTTATTCTTATAACTTGATTCGCCTTTGCAGATTGGGAAAAAGAATGCCCTGGTAGGGAAACTTCAGAAAGAGGTTGCAGCCAAGGATACGGAGATCCTCGAGCGGAACGAGGCTGTGATATCGGAGAAAGACCTTTTGTGGGGAGAGTTGGTCTCGACTTTGGTCTCGACCCAGGATCTTCTTCGAAGTGCTCAGAAGGAGGCAACTGCATTTTCTGTGGCCAAGTCTGAGACTGATGAAAATGCATCCTCGTACAAGAGAGATGCCACCACTATAAATGATCGAGCCACATAGATATCCGAGAAGGCCGAGCAGAAGCTGACTCGGGCCGTTGCTAATGCTCGTTTGCAAGCTAGGAGGTAGGCCTTCGAGGAAGCAAGCGCCAAAGGTGCCGATCTCTCTGCTGAGATTGAGAAAGCCAGAGCCTTGGAGGAAGAATCAACACTTTCAACTACTTCGGATGAGGGTTAAGTGATTCAGACAGTGGTGAGGGCGAGGAATAGACTCGCGTCGTCATCACTGCTTCTCCTTTTCTCTCTTTTTGTATATGAGTTCCTCGGGGGAGCTTTGTAATGACACCCTTTGTGAATGTATTTTTGGGAATGCAAAAGATTCCTTTGCTTCAAGTCTTCAAATTTTACTTTTCAGTGCCTATGCAAAGTTAATTTTTGAATTTGATGTCGACTCCTTTGAGTCTATACTTGGAGTAACCGAGATCCTCGAGATTGGGTACCATCTCGAGGATAGATGTTGATACCAAATTTTTCCTCAAACTATTTTTAAATTTGCATATATACCTTCAAAATCACTTTGTATAGTAATTGGTAGTTTTCCATAATTTTCCATATTATTAATTTGTTTTTTTCTAATTTATTTAGTACTTTCTATCTAATAATTATTCATAAATTACATTACAAGTAATTTCAAAGTATTTATTAGCTCAATATATCATTCTTAATCCTATTAGAATTTAATTATTTCACAAATTAGCCAATTTGGCATTGTTTGGCTATAATTACAATAATTTTGCAATTATAGCCTAATTGTATTTATGCTATTTTAATTCAATAATCAATCATTTTATATTTTAAATAATAGTTAATTACCTTAATTTAACCTATTTAGTTTTAATTTCATTTTATCTAATTATTAGTTATTTTTATTAATTATTTATCTAATTTTGATGGGTATTTAACAATTAGCCATTCCTATTTAAATTATAACCTAATCAAACCAGCCCCAAACCCAATTAAATAACCCACCAGACCCAAGCCCAATGCACCATACCACCCGGCCCAATCCCTCACTCAATCTGAACCGTTGATTAATTTCAATCAACGGTCCAGATCCTCCCAAACCATAATTAAACCTAATAGACTATCCCTTTCCCTCATTTCCCCCCTCCCAGTCTCTCTAAACCGGTCTCTTTATCTCCCTCTCTCTATCTCTGGCTCTCTCTAAAACCTTCTCTTCTCCCCTCCTCTCCGATGGACCCTGTCCACCTTCTCCGGCCACTTCTCTCGCCGGAAACCATGGCCTCTCATCATATTCTGGCCTTTGCTTCACCCCACACCGATTTGACACTACCCTGAGGTCCTCAGGTGAACCTGGAGTGGTTCAACTCCTACCCATGGTTTCTCATGCCATTTTTCGGCCATCCATGGCCGTTCGAGTAAGATCTATGACTTTTTCGGCTAAAACCAGTAACATTTCAAGGTTTTCTCATCTTCTCTGGGTTCTTTGAAACCCTAACTCTTAAGATTTTCCGATTTCTTTTAGATCTGTCTTAGATCTGTGTATATTCTGAGCTTTTGTTGTTTTCCTCGAAGGTTTTTCTGATTTTTCTAAAGTAACCCTTTGTCTTCAAGACTAGGGTTTCTTAACCCCTTTTTGTAAAATGACTTCTCCTCTGATTTTCAGTATTATCATATGATTTTTGCTATGTTTAAACAGTTTATTTAAGTTTTTTCTTTTATTCGATTCATTATGTTGAAAACCCTAATTTCCTAGTTATAATCCTGGGTTTCTGAGTGTGTTTTTGATAATATGTTCGACTAGTCAGTATATTTCTCATGAACATTCTGTGATTCTGTGACCTTTACCCTATGTTTGCTTGCTAGGATTTTTGACTTCAACTATTCCTGCCTATTATGTATTTATTCCCAGAAAATTTGTGGTTATTTCCTCTCATCAGTACCATCCTTTACTTTGAATCTCGGATTTATGTGATTATTTTACCCTATTCTTGTTTGTGTTATATTAGCTTCGTTCAGTTGTGATACTTTCCCTTGGTCAGTGTTACCTTTTAATGGAATCCCTGATTCCCTGTGATTGGTATACTCTATTTCCTACTGATTTTCAACCTCTAAATATCTTTTTGCCTTATTTTGTGGTTGATGCTGTCAAATTGATTCTTAGACATTTTTCTTAATTAGAATTTGTCGAACCTAGCCTCTATTACATGCTCTGTATTATGCTTATTTCCTTATGTGCTGTATTCTAGTCTCATATGATCTCCTTCCTTATTTGTCACCTACTTTCTACCGTTGGCAAATTACTCCCTTAATTAAGGGAGACTTGGCTGATTTTCGATTCTTAATTGATTCTGTAGTTCTATAATTGCTTCTTGCCTTATTGACCTGACGTTAAAACTATTATAAATACCCTCTTCTCTTTTTATTACACACACGAACACAGTAGTTCAAAACTCTCTCTCTCTCACAACTAAAAACTCTATATTCTCTCTTTTGTGCTACTTGCTACTATTCTAAGCTAGCCGGCTGCAAGACAAGGCTAACTACTGCGCCTCTCCTATTTCTGCTTTGTGTTCTTGCTTTCTTCACTTCACTGGTATGTTCTAATTCAGATTTCAATCCTCAAACCAACATGTTTCTATTACTGTTACAATTCCTTGTACTTCTGATATGCTTTTATTTACTATTTTTATTGTTCAACATGTAATAAGGATCCTGAGCTCCCTCTACATGTTAAGTTATGCTTTACTTGTCAATAACCAACATGTTTCTATATAGCTAGTGCATGTCTCTTATGTGAATCCCTATGATTGGTACGACGATCATGGTCTTAGTTGTTTGGTGTTGATATGTTAATCTAGTCCAATGCCCTACCCCCCTGATCCTCTGAACCTGTAGGAGTTTCTGATTATGTGCTCGTATATGTTTCTGCCTGCTACATGTTTGACCTCACATGCTCCACATTTGTCCCTCCAATCCCCTGCTTATGTTTGCTGGACTATTCTTGGTCTTTGGTGTGATGCTGACTTTGTTTTGGTTCTGAGATTGGTATGCGTGCTCCTTCAAATGGTTTTCATCAGTTAAACTTTGGCATAAAACTATTCCAATTAAGTCTTTTTTTTTTTCAAAACTGTTTCTTGCTTACCCTTTTTCAAAATTGTTTTCTTACTTAAACTCTTCAAAACTATATCAAGCACTCTCGCTCTACTCTTAGACCATTAAGTTCTGCCCCTTTTGTGTGAGCCTTGCCTTGGGACCCTTGAGCTCCCTTTGAACTTGGACACACAAAAGCTGGCCTTTTCACACTGTACTTACTGTGTCTTGGCTATGAAAGTTGGGTGTGAGCACTCCCCGGGATCCCTTGAGGTCCTTAAGGAACTCTAACAAACCTAGATATGAGAAAGGCTATGGAACAATCTTGACATTTGAGGTGATTTATTACATAACTTAGAGAGGAAGTCCTAATCAGGTGTTGAGAATTTGGGCCTGTCTTCAGGCTCTCTATAGTGTAACTGTTTACTTTTTTTTTCTACTTATGTTAATTCATTGGTCTGTAATAATCTGTTGTAAATAAGTATTGAGGCTGACTAGTGAAAAAGGGAGGGTAGTTATGTATGCTATCAACATCAACGGGTACAAACCATGTCTTAGGTTTACATTTCTTATATGTGCATTAGAATCCATGTGTAAGATCAACCCATTCAAAGCATGTCATGCATTAGATACCGTGTTCTAGGTTTACCATTTCAACATCTCATTTAGCATCACTTTACCACTTAGAAATCCTGCTTTAGGCTAAATAACGACATCAACATAAAGCTGGGGCTCCTGCACTTCTTAAAGTCATATTGTAACTCTTTGGGCATTTAGAAATCACGCTTTAGAAATTCTGCAATCATTCTGTATTTTTCATATGTGCTCGTTAGATACCCTGTTTTAGGATTTTGTTCAAACTCGCTCAGTCACACCTAGTTAAACTACTGATGCATGAAAAAAAGGACATAAAACAGTGTCATGTTTGATTATCCCATTTAAGTGAAACCGGTCACAATCCATGCATGTCTTTGCAACACTTAGAACAACATACTTTAGGCAAAATAACTTCCAAACTATTTTTTAACAATTCGGGTAACTGTTGCATTTTATTTTACGCTTAGGCAAATCTTTGGTAATCAACTTTAAAATAAAATCCGAACTGTCTTTGTGATTAATGTTTAGCTGTCAACATGTTAAAATCAGTAAGGAAGCCTGATTAGGACTCCCTATTTGAGTTATGTCATAAATATAACTCTGTTGTTATCACTTAGATACCATGTTTATGATTTGAATTTAGACCTTAATTGTGTATGAGTCATGCTGTTTATGTGTACTATGTGTGGAGGTATATCTGAGCCTTTCATTTGTCTTCCATGCTCCCCTTAATTGAAGTCCTACTTGTTATTATATGCCGCCTTAATATTTTACCTTTAAACTTTAGGGTCTGCCTAGAACCCCCTTTTTATAGGATAAGAGTCCTAAATTCCTCCGGGATTGATAGGAATGGATGGGTAACAACATGCAATAGATGTCGATACCAACCCTCGCTTTAATTACCTTCACGGGGTGGTAAATGGTAGATATGGATATGATGACCGGTGCGTTATTATCACGTGTAGCCCCTCTTTGAGGAGTGTCATACCAAGTATTGCATTGATGTGATCCATATTATAAAAAAACCTAGGACATCCCCCTTTACATTTTTAAATATGCTTAGATTGTAATTCTTTTTTTTGAAATCTTGATTTTCATTAATTATTTTTCAAACACCTATGTATTGAAACTTAAATCCCCTAATATTTGAGCCATACTTGTTTATCTTCTAATTGTACAAATTCACAAAAACTGTTTGGCCGGGAACAACACTAGTGGGTCCTGAGGGGTGCCTAACACCTTCCCCTTGGGATAATTTCAAGCCCTTACCCTGTCTATGGTTACCAAACCTAGTTATAAATGAACCTTATAGGTGCCCTAACGCACCTTAAATCGTTAGGTAACGACTCTTCAAAAAAAGAAAAACCCCTTTTTCCAAAAGGAAAGAGTTGTCCCAACCAAAATGTCATAAACCCGATTTCGCGAGTAAAAGGGGGCGCGACAGCATGGCTACTCCGCTGGGGATTTTTAGGCTTTTACCATTTCATACTGTTTTGTGAATTTGTACCCTCCCTATGTGCAATTATTTGTTTAATTCCTTTAAGCATTTAATTTCTTCTTCAATAGCAAAACTGACATATCTTTCTTGTTTCCTTCCTTTATAACTGCTTTAAATTATAAAACTATTGTATTTATTGCTTTCTTAACGTGCAAATACATGTCAACATGCTTTGAATTATTGCATAATCATGCTCAACATCATACTCCACTCGTGTTAAACAAATACTATAGCAACACTTGATAAGTGGTTGCGCCCTTCCTATAACATTACCCCCTAAATTCGGAAAGGCTTATTTGCGGTAAAACTAGTCGATCAGCGGTGCAGTCGACAGTTCTGTGCCTTCCCCCTTGAGTTGTCCGCTCAAGGGTACCAGTCTAAAACCCCATAGAAACCATGTGCTGATCATAAATGTATAAATAGTCGAGTCTGGTGGGGGTAGGGTCTAACCCTTTTTGTTTTGCAAAAAATGAGGCATGAGGTCCCCAGTTTCGGTATGGTTAGCACGCCCCCACTCTTACTAGACTGGTGGAGGAGTCTTCCATCAAATGAACAAATCAATGAGTGGAAAGAGAGGGCCGCCAAAGCTAGCGAAAAGTTGGAAGGAATACAGTCTGCTGGAATTGGAAGGAAAAGTTAGGAAGAGAGTCACCAACTGCCAGAACGCAGAGGAAACGAAAGAGAACTCCTAGCAAAGACATTTTTACTGGTGAACCTACGCGAACTGGAGGATTTGATCAACGAGAGCATTCAACCTGAGGGAGGTCCTTCTGAGGCCAAATAGATTAGGTTTACTCACTTTCCAAATGTAATAAGGCCAAATGCCAGCAGTGACTTATTATTATCTTAGTATCGTTTTGGGATCTGTCTATTTTTATATTATGAAATGAAGCATTTATTAGCATTAAAAGTTCTCCATATCTATTTGTCGCTAGGCCTACCTCGGGCACAAAGAGGTTCAAAAATTAGGACACGATTTACATTCCTGCACTATGTGTTTAAATATTGCAATACTTTTTATAATCCCCACTGACTTAATTACCTTTTGTTTTTTTGTTGTTTTCTTTCTTTTATTCCCTACCCAAAGATTAGTTCGTGCACTCTGGCATCATCATCTTATTTCACAAGATCTAGGGGCACTCCACCCACTCCTCCTCTTAGTCCCTCTAGAGGTAGGAATAAAGACAAGTATAAAATGGAAGATTTAAAGAACATCAGGAAGAAGAACACATCTGAACGGGTAGAAAGCCACTGATGGCTAGGGTATTCGGGTTCTTAACGAGAATGTGTCACAACTTGAACAGAAACTATTGAAATTCCAGGAAGAGCTCGATTAGGAACTTGGCCGAGGAACTTAAGAAACCGACCAGCCGGATTCAGGGCGTTGAGGGAAGCAAAAGAATCGAGGGGCTGAACTATGAGGACCTTTGCATACAGCCTGATGTCGAACTGCCTGAGGGGTACAAACCTCCTAAGTTCGAAATGTTTGATGGTACATGTGATCCAAGGGTCCATCTAAGGACATATTGTGACAAGATGGTTGGAGTAGGGAAGGATTAAAGGATCCGCATGAAACTGTTCATGAGGAGTTTGAAAGGAGATGGCTTATCTTGGTACATCAACCAAGATCTCAAGAAGTTGTCAAGCTAGGTAGGCATGGTATCTGACTTTATGGATAGATTCAGGTTTAATATAGAGAACGCAGCAGACATGTTCTATATCAATAATTTGAAGAAAAAGCCCACGGAGACGTTTCGCGAGTATACTACTCGCTGGAGGTCCGAAGCTGCTAAGGTCAGAACCGCCTTAGAAGATGAGCAAATGAACAAGTTCTTTGTCTGGGCTCAGGATTCGCAGTACTATGAACGACTGATGCTGATTGAGAACCACAAGTTCTCCGACATTATCAAATTAGGTGAAAGAATTGAAGAAGGTATTAAAAGTGGTATGGTTACAAATTTCGAGGCCTTGCAATCTATGAATAAGGCTTTACAGTCCAGTGCTATGTCCAATAAAAGGGACGTAGGGGCCATGATGGTTGCACAAAGGACCAAGTCTCCCCTTAGATACCAAGCTTACCCAACACCTCCACTCACATACTAGCCAACCCCAAATTACCAAGCGCCCTCATACCAAGATCCACTGCCAACTTATCAATCATCTCCACCTCCTACATCTCAACCTACTTCACCCAGATACTCCCAACCTGCTCATGTCTACCAAACATATAATGCTCAACCATCCCACTATCAATCACCCCCTTCACGCCAAAATTTCCTTAGACCCCGACCTAATTTTGTTCGCAGACCTCCAAAACAATATACAACCATCATTGAACCCATTGACCAGCTGTATGAGAGGCTCAAAACTGCTGGTTATGTCACCCCCATCTCTGCTGCAACCCTTGAGAATCCTTATCAGTGGGTTAACCCAAACAAGTCCTGTGCATACCACTTTGGTATGAAAGGGCACACCATTGATGAATGCCGCTCCTTGAAAGACAAAATACAGTCTTTGATTGATAACAAGATCATTGTGACAAAGGAACCCGCTCCAAATGTCCGCAACAGCCCTCTACCAGACCATAAGGGTGGAGGTATCCACAGGATTGAAGCAGAAGATGACTGGGATCCCGAGGGATCAATCGGGTTGATCGCAGAAGGTGATGACCCGAAGAAACCGACAATTACTCTCAATCCAATCATAGTCCAGATCCAACCGTCTGAGGACGCTGAGGTGAATATGTCTATACCTCTTGAGTTTGAAGCAGCGCTATCTACAAAGGCACCAATACCAATTGAGGTTGAATTCGTGTCTCCGGCAAATGCACTCACACCATTTGAGGTTTCAATCTTGCCACCCAAGGCACATGTTCCATTCAGAGTGAGGATATCCGCGCCGATCCTAGTGGCGATGTCTACCATGCCACCATTCTATACAAATCCTATACCCTAGGAGTATACAAGTACTGGTACAAGGGTATGACAAGAACTGGTAGAGTCTATACCCCTAAACATCTAGCTTAATCAAGCAAGTAGGCCTCCAATCGGCCGCCCCTCATTGAGACTGGACCAGATGACCTTTGAAGGAAAATACAGGCTAAGTAATATTTGGTCATTGACCAGTTAAACAAGATGCCAACACAAATATTCATTCTCTCCTTGCTGCAAAATTCTGAGATGCACAAGAATGCTTTGTTAAAGGTGCTAAATGAAGCTTACATACCAAGTAACATCACTAGTGGGGAAGTGGCTAATATGGTAGGACAAGTGCTGGAAAGCCATAAGATCACCTTTTGATGAGGACGAGCTGCCACCTGAAGGGCTGGGGCACAACAAAGCACTGCATATCACCGTGCAATGCAAAGATTATTTCATTACCAGAATCATGATCGATGGAGGTTCCAGTCTTAACATTTGTCCGCTGGTAACACTCAAGAAGTTGAGTAAAGGGCTGCATGAGATAAAGGATGGAGCAATCAATGTGAAAGCCTTCGATGGTTCTCAGAGGTCCACCATTGGTGAGATTAGTCTATGCTTGCAGATGGGACCAACCTAGTTCGAGGTTGATTTCCAAGTGATAGATGTTCCAGTGTCTTACAACTTGCTGCTAGGACAGCCGTGGATTCATGATGCTGGGGCTGTAGCATCAACAATGCACCAGGCAGTAAAGTTCGAATGGAATCACCAAGAAGTGATCATTCACGGCGACAGTAGCAACCCTATATATGGTCGCCAGACCATTCCGGCGATCAAGGGAAGAAGGAAGCTGGGTGGAGAAACTTACCACCAAATTGAGCGGGTCAATGCTATCGACAAAGACAAATGGTGGGATAGCAAAATCGAGAGTGTACTGAGTTAGAGTGGGTACGAACCTGGCCAAGGACTCGGCAAGAACCTCCAAGGAATCTCTAAACCCATAAAACTCAAGAAACATGGCACTACCTTCGATTTAGGAAATGAATACACCTGGGAAGAGTTCAATAGCTGGTCGCCACCATGGCGCGGTCCTTACTACCCACTAGAGCAGCCAATACCGCATCTGGAACAGACCTTCCAATAGGCCGACATTATTTATGGGTAAGATGAAGAAGAAGCACTTGCAGTAGTGAAGAACTTGTTTATAGAGGACAACAATATGGACTGTTACATCGAGAAGGAGGGGGAGGAAGGCCCTTCCATACAGGCTGTGAGAAGAGGGGCACATCTCAAGAATTGGACCATCAATACAACCAAATTCCGACGAGCCTCGGGGTAGCAAGGCTAAAACAAGCATTATTCACTATTTTATTTACTAAATGATTTTCTTTTCGCATTTTTCAATTCCCGCAATAAGATCTTCGATGTTCAAAACAGTTATTCGATTTATCAAAAGCACTTTTTGATTTTTCTTATGAATTAATTGCTATCGTTCTTTCTCCTTGCTTTACAAATACATCATTACTATTATATATCTTGATAAACCAATGACTGTGACATGCAATGAGACAACACGACAAACAAACATGGATTCAGAGGAAGATGACATACTTGATGAGATTGTCAAAGAAGTTGAGAACTTTGAGAACAGACCTAAGTCCAACCTGGACAAGACCAAGATTGTCAACCTAGGAGATGCAGAAAACATCAAGGAAATGCAAATCAACATTCACCTATCGCCGTCGGAGAAGAAAGAATACACAAAATTTCTAAAAGAGTATGAGGACATATTTGCCTGGTCATATGATGACATGAATGGTCTAAGTACGTTTATTGTGGCTTACAAACTGCCAACCGATCCAATGTGTCCACCAGTGAAGCAAAAGCTCAGAAAGTTCAAGCTTGATATGAGTTTGAAAATCAAGGAAGAAGTCACCAAGCAGATCAATTCTAAGGTTCTTAGGGCAGTAGAATATCCGACATGGTTAGCCAACATTGTGCCAGTACCAAAGAAGGACGGGAAGGTCAGAGTCTGTGTCGACTATCGGGATCTCAACCAGGCCAGTCCGAAAGACGGCTTCCCTTTGCCAAATATACACATCCTAATCAACAATTGCGCCAAGCATGAGCTACATTCATTCGTAGATTGCTTCGCTGATTATCATCAGATCTGGATGGATGAAGAAGATACTGAGAAAACAGCTTTCATTACGCCGTGTGGAGTGTACTGTTACAAGATGATGCCATTCGGCCGGAAGAATGCAGGGGCCACTTACATGAGGGCCATGACTACTATTTTCTATGATATTATACACAAGGAGATAGAGGTATATGTGGATGATTTTGTTATCAAATCCAAAAAGGCCACTGACCACATAGAAGATCTGAGGAAGTTCTTCAATAGACTGCGGAGATACAACTTGAAACTAAACCCCGCAAAATGCGTATTTGGGGTTCCTGCTGGGAAATTTCTTGGGTTTATTGTGAGCCGCTGAGGAATAGAATTGGACCCATCGAAAGTCAAAGCCATTCAAGAACTACCATCGCCAAAGAACAAGTAGGATGTGATGAGTTTCTTGGGAAGGCATAACTATATCAGCCGATTCATAGCACAGTCTACAGTTATCTTTGAGCCAATCTTTAAGATGTTAAAAAAGGATGCCGCCACCAAATGGACCGATGACTGCCAAAAGGCCTTCGACAAAATCAATGAGTACCTGTCAACACCACCAGTCTTAGTCCCGCCTGAGCCAGGTAGACCCTTGTTACTCTACCTTACAGTGTTAGATGGAGCTTTCGGCTGCGTTCTGGGGTAGTATGATGAAACAGGGAGGAATGAACAAGCCATTTATTATCTCAGTAAGAAGTTCACCCCGTACGGGGCCCGGTATTCTCTATTGGAATGCATATATTGTGCTTTGACTTGGGTAGCTTAGAAACTGAGACATTACTTCTGCACCTATGCCACATATCTCATATCGAGAATGGATCCCTTGAAGTACACCTTTCAGAAGCCCATGCCCACCGGCAAGCTAGCCAAGTGAAAAATCTTATTGAGTGAGTTCGACATTGTTTATGTAACTCAGAAAGCGGTCAAGGGACAAGCACTGGCAGACCACCTTGCTGAAAACCCTGTGGATGGAGGATACGAACCCCTAAAAACGTATTTTCCTAATGAAGAGGTATCATTCATAGGAGAAGACATTGCGTAATCCTATGACGATTGGAGAATGTTCTTAGATGGAGCAGAAAACTTAAAAGGAGTTGGCATAGAAGCAGTCCTAATATCATAAACCGGTCAACATTATCCGGTGTCTGCCATACTCAGGTTCCCCTACACCAACAATATGGCCGAGTATGAAGCCTGCATCTTAGGACTCAAAATGGCCATTGACATGAATGTTCAAGAGCTGCTAGTGATTGGAGATTCAGACTTGCTTATACATCAGGTACGAGGAAAATGGATGACCAAGAACTCCAAGATACTCCCGTATCTGCATCATGTATAGGAATTGAGAAAGAGGTTCACGAAGACAGAATTCCAGCATGTTCCCAGAATCCAGAATGAGTTCACCGATGCATTGGCAACCCAATCATATATGATACAACATCCCGGCAAGAATTTCATTGATCCCATTCTGGTGAAAATCCATAATCAGCCAGCTTACTGTGCCCATGTTGAAGAGGAAGCAGACGGAAAGCCATGGTTTCATGATATCAAGGAATATTTAGCAAAAGGAGAGTACTCGGAGCTTGTGAATCCTACTCAGAAACGCACACTTCGAAGATTGTCCAACAACTTCTTTCACATCGGAGGAATCCTGTATAGGAGGACTCCCGATTTAGGATTATTAAGATGTGTCGACGCAAAAGAAGAATCCAGGCTACTAGAGGAAATTAATGCTGGACCTGCGGTCCACATATGAACGGTTTTGTCTTAGCAAAGAGAATACTCCGGGCTGGTTACTTTTGGATGACTATTGAGATGGACTGCATCCAGTATGTCCGAAAATGCCACCACTATCGGAAACATGCAGACATGATAAAGGTACCTCCAAACAAGCTTAACACAACAAGATCCGTGGTAGTTCACCGCCTGGGGAATGGACGTTATTGGACCAATCGAGCCTGCTACTTCCAACGGGCACAGATTTATCCTAGTATCCATCGACTATTTCACCAAATGGGTCGAAGAAACATCTTACAATGCAGTAACTAAGAAAGTCGTGGCAGACTTTGTCCGCGACCACATTATTTGTCGATTCAAAATTCCAGAGTCAATCATTACTGATAATGGCTCCAACCTCAACAGCGACTTGATGAAAGCTATGTGTGAAACTTTCAAGATCAAACACAACAATTCCACAGCCTACAGACCTCAGATGAATGGAGCTGTAGAAGCCGCCAACAAGAATATCAAGAAGATAATGAGGAAAATAATATAGAATCACAGACAGTGCCACGAGAAGTTATCATTTGCTCTATTAGGGTATCGCACCACAGTCCGCACATCAATCAGGGCAACCCCCTATATGTTGGTTTACGGTACAGAGGCTGCCATTCCCGTTGAGGTAGAAATTATTTCCCTAAGGATCATACAAGAAGCTGAGCTTGACGACGCAGAGTGGGTAAAAAGTCGTTATGAGAAACTAGCCCTTATAGACAGAAAGAGAATGAATGCAGTCTGCCATGGTCAACTCTATTAGAACAGAATGTCCAGTGCCTTCAACAAAAGAGTCAAGCCAAGATGGTTCACGCTGGGGCAACTGGTGTTAAAGAATTTTTTTCCGCATCAAGATGAATCCAAAGGGAAGTTCTCTCCC
Source organism: Nicotiana sylvestris (assembly GCF_000393655.2). Taxonomy (NCBI): domain Eukaryota; kingdom Viridiplantae; phylum Streptophyta; class Magnoliopsida; order Solanales; family Solanaceae; genus Nicotiana; species Nicotiana sylvestris. The sequence goes on along the minus strand of NC_091057.1, from coordinate 60,040,170 downwards.
AACTGGTAGGGTCCATACATGGTTCACCGGGTTTTGACAGGAGGAGCCCTCATACTTGCAGAAATGGACAGAGAAGTCTGGCCAAAGATGATTAATTCAGATGCATTCAAGTGTTACTATGTGTAATCTTTATGCTTTCCTTATATGATGTAAATTGAACTACACCTGATATGATTCACATTTAAGAGGGGATACATAGGCAACCTTATGGGTTCGGTCATAATGCAATAAAATTTCATTTTCCCCCGCAATTGGACACTGGGCAGACCCTCAAAATTCTGAAGTAATTTCAGCTAATCGCCACATGAGCAATAGTCAGAAATGTCAACCCATCAAACTGGGGTAGAATTTTAAAGAGGACCCTCAAAATTCCGTAGCAGGGGAGGTTGCAATGTCCTAAACTACGTCACAATTGTTGGTTCATCTAAAAGCTATTTTTAATTTATGTCATACTTTTACAAAATCATGCATGTTATTATTGAAACTGCTTTGTTTAGCAATGCTACCCCAATAATACAGACGATATCACCAGATCAAAACCGAATGAGTCAAGCAAAAGATAGCGGGGATACGAACTAACCTCCCCCCTTACAAAACTCATGATTTTTCTTTGGATACAGGCACTAGGATTGTAAAATCATTAGACATACTGTATGCCCACGGGACAAACATTGTTCAAAATACGATTCTCAGAACCATTGCACTTGCCAACATTTGCTATCAGCACACACTAGTGATGTTCCGTATGCCACAATACTCCCAGTAATCACAACGCTGCAATCTGCTATCAGCTAAGAAAACTCTACTATCATTTGTTATCTTATTTCTTGCATAAGGCTACCATTATGCCTTCCGAGACTAAACGTTGTCTCCATTTGCATTTGCATTACATAAGGCTACTATTCTTCCTTCCAATCTGTATAAGGCTACCATTATGCCTTCTGAGATTAAGTTCTACCTCTATCTGCATCTGCATTGCGTAAGGCTACCATTCTGCCTTCCGAGGTTAAGCTCTACCTCAATCTGCATCTGTATTGCATAAGGCTACCATTCTGCCTTCCGAGACTAAATGCTGTCTCCATCTACATCTGTATTGCATAAGGCTACCATTCTGCCTTCCGAGACTAAACTCTATCTCTATCTGCATCTGCATCTGCATTGCATAAGGCTACTATTCTGCCTTCCAATCTGCATAAGGCTACCATTCTGCCTTCCGAGGTTAAGCTCTACCCCCATCTACATTTGCATTGCATAAGGCTACTATTCTGCCTTCCAATCTGCATAAGGCTACCATTCTGCCTTCCGAGGCTAAGCTCTGCCTCCAATTTTCTTCGAAACTAAGCGCTATCCCAAGCACTATTTTTCTTGCTTCTCTTACGGGCTAAGCTCTGCCCTTCAATTACCAAGACTGAGCTTTGTCTTGTCCGCATAATACTACAACATCTTTCATGGGCTGAAATATCGCCAACTCATCCAAAGGTTTCATTGTTCGGAGGCACCATCTTCATAGCCCGAGAACACCATGCCATGGCCTGATGATCTCTTTTAATCTTTTGCATATCATTATTTAAATGCTTCATGATTCGGAGGCACCATCTTTATAGCCCGAGAACATTATTTCATGGCCTCCAAATCTTGTATCAAACAACCCATGGCCCAGGACATCATGGTCTGAGGACGCCATTCTTACCGTCCAAAGACAACATTTATGGTCCGACGGGAATTTGCATCATGTTTAAATTAATGTATAGTGTACGCTTGTGTTACTTCTATTTGTAGGTAAGACGACAAGCAACGGCTGTCCCAGCAGGAACGATCCCGCTCCAGTTCCCTCAAGCCATATCAAACCTAAACATTCCCGTAAACTGTTCACTCACCCAGCCCTAGATGTTGCGTCCGTTCTTGAAATGGCTTCATCGATATACTCCGCCGATGGATCCTGAACTACATACAATCTGATTCCTATAAAACCAGGGATATCTAGGTAACTCAGAAACCAGGGTGCAGCCTAAACCTCTTCAAACCGTTTCACTCGGTCAAAATTGGCCATCATATCTTTACCTGACAACTCTTTCATCCTTTTCGGGTAAAGAGGGGCAGCTGTTGATGCCCAAATTTTCCTCAAACTATTTTTAAATTTGCATATATACTTCAAAATCACTTTTTATAATAATTGGTATTTTTCCATATTATTAATTTATTTTTTTCTAATTTATTCAGTAGTTTATATCCAATAAATTATTCATAAATTACATTACAAGTAATTTCAAAGTATTTCTCAGCCCAATATATCATTCTTAATCCTATTAGGATTTAATTATTTCACAAATTAGCCATTTTGGCATTGTTTGGCTATAATTACAACAATTTTGCAATTATAGCCTAATTGTATACTTTATGCTATTTTAATTCAATAATCAGTCATTTTATATTTTAAATATTAGTTAATTACCTTAATTTCACCTATTTAGCTTTAATTTCATTTTATCTAGTTACTAGCTATTTTTATTAATTATTTATCTAATTTTGATGGGTATTTAACAATTAGCCATTCCTATTTAAATTATAACCTAATCAAACCAGCCCCAAACCCAACTAAATAACTCACCAGACCCAATGCACCGTATCACCCGGCCCAATCCCTCACTCAATCCGAACCGTTGATTAATTTCAATCAACGGTCCAGATCCCACCATACCATAATTAAACCTAATAGACTACCCCCTTCTCTCATTTCCCCCTTCTCATTCTCTCTCAACCGATCTCTCTATCTCTGGTTCTCTCTAGAACCTTCTCTTCTCCCCTCATCTCCGATGGACCATGTCCACCTTCTCCGACCACCTCCTTCACCGGAAACCATGGCCTCTCATCATCTTCTGGCCTCTACTTCACCCCACGCCGGTTTGACACTACCCTGAGGTCCTCAGGTGATCCTGGAGTAGTTCAACTCCTACCCATGGTTTCTCATGCCATTTTCCGACCATCCATGGCCGTTCAAGTAAGATATATGACTTTTCTGGCTAAAACTGGTAACATTTCAAGGTTTTCTCATCTTCTCTGGGTTCTCTGAAACCCTAATCTTAAGATTTTCCGATTTCATTTAGATCTATCTTAGATCTGTATATATTATAAGCTTTTGTTGTTTTCCTCGAAGGTTTTTCCGATTTTTCAAAAATAACCCTTCGTCTTCAAGACTAGGGTTTCTTAACCCCTTTTTTAAAATGACTTCTTCTCTGATTTTTAGTATTATCATATGATTTTTGCTATGTTTAAACAGTTTAATTAAGTTTTTTCTTTTATCCAATTCATTATGTTGAAAACCCTAATTTCCTAGTTCTAATCCTGGGTTTTTGAGTGTATTTTTGATAATATGTTCGACTAGTCTATATGTTTCTCATGAACATTCTGTTCTGATTCTGTGACCTTTACCCTATGTTTGCTTGTTAGGTTTTTTGACTTCGACTATTCCTACCTATTATGTGTTTATTCCCAGAAAATTTGTGGTTATTTCCTCTCATCAGTACCATCCTTTACTTTGAATCCCGTATTTATATGATTCTTTTACCCTATTCTTGTTTGTGTTTTATTTGCTTCATTCAGTTGTGATACTTTCCCTTGGTCAGTGTTACCTTTTAATGGAATCCCTGATTCCCTGTGATTGGTATACTCTGTTCCCTACTGATTTTCAACATCTAAATATTTTCTTGCCTTATTTTGTGGTTGATTATGTTGTCAAATTGATTCTTGGATATTTTCCTTAATTAGAATTTGTCGAACCTAGCCTCTATTACATGCTCTGTATTATGCTTATTTCCTTGTGTGTTGTATTCCAGTCTCATATAATCTCCTTCCTTATTTGTCACCTACTTTCTACCATTGGCAAATTACTCCCTTAATTAAGGGAAACTTGGCTGATTTTCGATTCTTAATTGATTCTGTAGTTCTATAATTTCTTCTTGCCTTATTGACCTGACTTTAAAACTATTATAAATACCCTCTTCTCTTTTCATTACACACACAAACACATTAGTTCAAAACTCTCTCTCTCTCTCACAACTAAAAACTCTATATTCTCTTTTCTGTGTTACTTGTTACTATTCTAAGCTAGCCAGCTACAAGCCAAGGCTAACTACTGTGCCTCTCCTATTTCTTCTTTGTGTTTTTGCTTTCTTCACTTCACTGGTATGTTCTAATTCAGATTTCAATCCTCAAACCAACATGTTTCTATTACTGTTACAATTCCCTGTACTTCTGATATGCTTTTATTTACTATTTTTGTTATTCAACATGTAATTAGGATCCTGAGTTCCCTCTACATGTTAAGTTATGCTTTACTTGTCAATAATCAACATGTTTCTATATACCTAGTGCATGTTTCTTATGTGAATCCCCATGATTACTATTTTTGTTATTCAACATGTTTGCCCTCACATGCTCCACATTTGTCCCTCCAATCCCTTGCTTATGTTTGCTGGACTATTCTTGGTCCTTGGTGTGATACTAACTTTGTTTTGCTGAGATTGGTATGCATGCTTCTTCAAATTGTTTTCATCAGTTAAACTTTGGCATAAAACTATTCCAATTAAGTCTCTTTTTTTCAAAACTGTTTTTTGCTTACCCTTTTTCAAAACTATTTTCTTACTTAAACTCTTCAAAACTTTGTCAACCACTCTCACAATACTCTTAGACCATTAAGTTCTGCCCCTTTTGTGTGAGCCTTTCCTTGGGACCTTTGAGCTCCCTCTGAACTTGGACACACAAAAGCTGGCCTTTCCACACTGCACTCACTCTGTCTTGGCTATGAAATCTGGGTGTGAGCAGTGCCCGGGATCCCTTGAGGTCCTTAAGGAACTCTGACACACCTAGATATGAGAAAGGTTATGGAACAATCTTGACATTTGAGGTGATTTATTACATAACTTAGAGAGGAAGTCCTAATCAGGTGTTGAGAATTTGGGCTTGTCTTCAGGCTCTCTATAGTGTAACTTTTTACTTTTGTTTTCTACTTATGTTAATTCATTGGTCTGTAATAATCTATTGTAAACAAGTATTTGGGCTGGCTAGTGAAAAAGGGAGGGTAGTTATGTATGCTATCAACATCAATGGGTTGAAACCATGTCTTAGGTTTACATTTCTTATATGTGCATTAGAATCCATGTGTAAGATCAACCCATTCAAAGTATGTCATGCATTAGATACCGTGTCCTTAGGTTTACTATTTTAGCATCTAATTTAGCATCACTTTACCACTTAGAAATCCTGCTTTAGGCTAAATAACGACATCAACATAAAACAGGGGCTCCTGCACTTCTTGAAGTCATGTTGTAACTCTCTGGGCATTTAGAAATCATGCTTTAGGAATTCTGCAATCATTCTGTATTTTTCATATGTGCACGTTAGATACCCTGTTTTAGGATCTTGCTCACTAACGCTCAGTTACACCTAGTTAAACTACTGATGCATGAAAAAAGGGACATAAAACAGTCTCATGTTTGATTATCCCGTTTAAGTGAAACTGGTCATAATCCGTGCATGTCTTTGCAACACTTAGAACAACATGCTTTAGGTAAAATAACTTCCAAACTGTTTTTTAATAATTCTGGTAACTGCTGCATATTATTTTATGCTTAGGCAAGTCTTAGGTTTTCAACTTTAAAATAAAATCAGAACCGTCTTTGTGATTAATGTTTAACTGCCAACATGTTAAAATCAGTAGGCAAGCCTGATTAGGACTCCCTATTTGAGTTATGTCATAAATCTGACTATGTTGTTATCACTTAGATACCATGCTTAGGATCTGAATTTAGACCTTAGTTGTGTATGAGTCTTGCTGTTTATATGTACTATGTGTGGAGGTATATCTGAGCCTTTTATTTGTCATCCATGCTCCCCTTAATTGAAGTCCTAATTTTTATTATACGTCGCCTTAGTATTTTACCTTTAAAATTGAGGGTCTGCCTAGAACCCTCTTTTTATAGGATAGGAGTCCTAAATTCCTCTAGGATTGATAGGAATGGACGGGTAACAACATGCAATAGGTGTCGAGACCAACCCTGGCTATAATTACCTTTACGGGGCGGGAAAGGATAGATATGGATATGATGACCGGTGCGGTAACACCACGTGTAGCCCCTCTTTGAGGAGTATCATACCGGGTATTGCATTGATGTGATCCATATTATAAACAAACCTAGGACATCCCCCTTTACATTTACAAATATGCTTAGATTGTAATTCTTTTTTTTTTTGAAATCTTGCTTTTTATTAATTATTTTTCAAACACCTGTGTATTGAAACTTAAATCCCCTACTATTTGAGCCATACTTGTTTATCTGCTAGTTGTACAAATTCACAAAAACTGTTTGGCCGGGAACAATACTAGTGGATCCTGAGGGGTGCCTAACACCTTCCCCTTGGGATAATTTCAAGCACTTACCCTGTCTCTGGTTACCAAATGTAGTTATAAATGATCCCTATAGGTTCCCTAACGCACCTTAAATCGTTAGGTGACAATTCTTCAAAAAATGAAAACCCCCTTTCCAAAAGGAACGAGTTGTCCCAACCAAAATGTCATAAACCCAATTTAGTGAGAAAAAGGGGGCACAAAACTAGATTGATAGATCTTCTAGAACCCACACTTGTGGTAACAGAGAAGATCAGTCACCATTGCGAGGCTAGATTTGATAGCACTTTTAGAGCCCATGCTTGTAATAGCAGAGATCCTCCAGATCGGGCACCATCTTGAGGCTTAGATCGATGTGGGGGTCTTGATAGTTCTCCAGCGGTGTATGACAGTGTCATTCATATGACATGATTATGAAGTGATCGGGGTGGTCCCACCGGTACACTTCCCCAAAAGTGATAATGGCATGGTCGAATTAATTTGCCTTCAAAATAGGCGAGCAGTCGCCACTTGCTCTATATATATTTGCTTTCTTCTTATTTGAGGATTCTTCTACTTTGAGAAACTATCCTTTTTATATAGCTCTCCTTCCTTGCGTCAGTTCTTTCACTATTTTAATTTAAAGCTTTCGCCTAAGTTTTCATCTCCCTTCTCTTGTTTCACCATAGTTATGGCTGCTATGCCCAAATACGTTCACCAAGAAGAGGAGAGTTCCGCCTCTACTACTCGCTCAGTCGGTGGTACACTGCCGGCATCCGGTGAGCTAACCTTGAGATGCTTTGTCTCGAGGAGGAAATTTACGTTAGAGAGACCTACCAATGTTCAGGGCCATTGGGAGCATGCATCGAGGTTCATCTCATCAATAGGAAAGGAACACCTTGAGGCAGTTAGGAGAGATTACGGATGGGGAGGAAAGGTGGTACTGCAAGTACCTTCCCCAGAAGAGAGCATCATGGCTTATATAGAGGGTTTTTGGACGTATATACGTACCACTTTACATTGGGCCCTCTCGATGGAGTCGTGCTCGAGTTTTGTAGAAGATATCGGGTTACCCTAGCACAGGTTCACCCGTTGTTTTTGAGGATAGTGTTGATGATAGATCATGTACCTATTGTCGCACCTCCCTTTTCCCTTTTTGATGGGAAGTCCGGGTTTCAACATTCATGGAGGAAATAACTCGTTTCCTTTTGGGAATTGGCTATTTGAAGAGTCGCCACCTAATAGATTATGGTGCGTTAGCGCACCTTCGAGTGATTAACTCTTGGACTAGTTTGCTTTAACTGAGATTTAGGTCAAGGGCTCAAAATAACCTTGAGGGGAAGGTGTTAGGCACCCCTCGCGGTCCACAACGGTGGGTCCCGACCGAACTTAAACTATGTGAATTATTCATGTTCACAAGTAAATAGTTTTAACACATATTTGCAAATAAAGGGACGTTTTTGACATTCTAAGTACATGTATGATTCAAGTAATGAAAGTAAGGGAAAAGGGTTTGAACAATTTGCGCATGCTTGTATCATTCTTCTTGATTTCATGTTGTTCCTATTTGTCATATTTGTTTCATATTATTTCAGTGATGTTACTAATATTGTCTTCTTTTGTCTTTTTGTCTTCTTGAGCCAAGGGTCTTTCGGTAACAACCTCTCTACTCCTTCGAAGTAGGGGTAAGGTCTGCGTACACAATACCCTCCCCAGACCCCACTACTGGGATTTCACTGGGTCGTTGTTGTTGTTGTTGTATGTTGTTGTAAATAGAGTGGGTGTTAAACTATAGGGAGCCTGAAGCAGGCCTAACACAAATCTGGTGTACCAAGCCTTCACTAGTCTCAGATGCCCAAAATTCCATAGCCCAATTCATGTCTAGGTGTGTCAGAGTTTCCTAAGGAACTCAAGGACTCTGGGAAGTGCTCACACCCAGACTTTATGTCATGCCCCAAAAACTGAGCAGCGCGACCGACGCTCAACTGAGTAAACTCGACTGAGCAAGCCTGTTAGGTTTCATTCCACCCAAACTAATTTATAAATAAGGAGAAGAAGGACTCCATTAATCATACTTTATACATATATCATTAACGACTTCCATTTCATTTCTATTAGCAATTTCATTCATAATTTAAAAAAAAATGTTACAAGTTTTATACATCTTTGCCAAATATCAATATTTCTAATTCAATTCCCCATTATCAAACTCCACCCATAACCTGTCTACGGAGCCTCTAAATACAACTGAAGAATAATATGTAAATGCTTTCAACAAGGCTCTGGCTATACCTCAAATACAAAGTACATGATAAATAGATGAAACAGGACCCCGAAATGAAGTGGGGCTCACCAAGTCATCTGAAAGGATGATACGGCACTAGCTACGACCAACACTGCCTGCTATAGAAACACCTACATCCATTTAAAGACGTAGCGTCCCCGGCAAAAGGGACCTTAGTGCCATTGAATAGCACTAGTATGTATAACTAAACATCATCTCATTAGAAAGAACAACCATACAAGGACAAAGAAATCATAAGGATTCAACAAAAGCTTTAAACAATCACCACATCATCAAATAAAAGGAATCACATAGCTTTCACATAATTTCCATAGCTTTAGTTTGGGGCTTTTAATACTGTTCATCATCATTCACAATACTACCGCTTTCTTGAGCGGAGTCCGATCACGGCCCGATCGGTTAAGCCGTCTTACAAGACGTTACCTTTATTTCAGTCTCACTTTCCAGTTTCAATTATAATTGCATTACCACCATGTTTGTATAACATGGCGTCCGATGACAGCCCGATCGGCTAATCCATCTCACCAAGATGTTACCGTTTTCCATTAACCATCTCACTTCAATCTTTGGTTTCACATGTATTAGTTCATTGACACTTGGGGCAACAATTATCACATCATACTTGGCACTAGGCCATATTTCATAACTCTCATTCCACATCACTTTCACTTTCAACATCAAACTTGCAATTTAAGATAATGGGCACATACAAGAGCAATTCAAGTTATAAGCATAGAGAGGAATTCTCATGTTTCGGCGTAATAATCACAATTTAACTTGACTTGAAATCTAGGCAATTTAGCATATAGTTCACATTCTTCACATACCCCTAATTACCAAGACTAGCACATTGAACACATTGAGACACACCTTTCACATATATTCTTGCAACACCAAATCCTTTGAAATAAAAAATACTACATAAAACAAATTCCGGACTTAAAACATATGCGGGGACACCATAGGAGCTCAATTTCTAAGAAGAGGGTTTTTTAGCCATACATAACTTGGATAAGCGTTCCTTAAGTTACTACGACGTTCCGGAAATTCTAGCAAGCCCAATCTCTTAGATGAAGATCTTGTGATTGGTTTCCTTGATTCTTGAAGATTGATGGAAGATTGAATGGTTAGAATGTTAGGCTCCCTCCTTCTCTCTCTAAAATTCTCTTAACTCTCTCTAAAATCATCAGAATATCGCCCCAAATGAAACCCCAAAGCCTATATATTAAAATGGGGCCGGGTCATGAAAATAAGAAGATTAACCCTCCGTATTCGGGTCTGCGGTCGCATAATGGACCACAGAATGGGTATGCTGGCCGCAGATAGATCGCAAAACCCGGTGCCTCAAACTGGGCTACACTGGTCCAATTTGCGACCAGATTTGCGATCGCAGATCAATTATGCGGACCGCATAATGGCTTTGTGATCGCAGAACTGATACGGGATCACATTTTTCCAGCCTTTGGTAATTTGATCATAACTTTGTGTAGGAATGTCCAAATGACGAACGATTTGAAGAGTTGGAAACTAGACTAGAAGACCTTTCATATGATAGGTTTCTCATCACATAAACTTTATACATATTTAGATATGCTCGTTCAAAGCATGGACTTATGCAAACTCATTTGGAATTTTAGCCTATTATGAAATTTTCTAACTTAGACTTAGGCCTCCCATTAGACCCCACATTACTTATTATAAGACTTATACACTTATTTACCAAATACAATTGATGCCCATCATGTTAATAGCATATAATACATTATAATCAGCCTACATGGCACCACAAAATCCTAAATTACTTAGCGAAATTTCCCGGGGCCTTACATTCTCCCCCGCTTAGGATCATTCGTCCTCGAATGAGGAGTAGAGCCTGCCCCAAACACTTAACATAACATATCTCTTTTGTAACCTACCTCAAGTCCCTAAATTTTGACTAACTCCTAAATTTTTCAGAAATTTCGGCAGCATCTCCGTTGTAACTAGGCTTATCCACCTGCTAGAGAACCACCAAAACATCCTAACAACTCATCCACAACTCAACAAAGCACCACAATGTATATTTCCATAACACTAGTCTCACCATTACAAGCGCTACATTATCACAATGATACCGGAACATGGACTGCACATTTTTAAATCATAACACCTATAAGGTACCTTTCAAGTCGAAATCTAATTGTTACACAATCAAGCGAAAATATTTTCTTTCCACGACACTCTCGGCCTTCAAGGTGGCCTCCTCGACTTACATACTTTGCCATAACACGTTCATGAAAACAATCCCAACCCCCAAAGTTACCTAACAAGGATGACAACTAGATACCTCGCATAAACTAACTATCCATTAACTTCACCTTCAATAGTTTCCACCGGGATGATACACAAAAGGGTCTCCTAACTACCTTCTTAGACATAGACATGTGAAAACACAAAATATATGGGGAATAACTATGGGGAAACTTCATACTCATAGCGCGGCCTAATGTGAACTACACTTATTTCACCTTCATTATCAATTCACGTAATATCTTCAGGGGGGAAATATTGGGAACAACCTGTTCGCCCTCCTAAATTCTGAATCTCTATGTGAACACCCACACTAAACCTTTGATGACCTTCAACATTTACACTAAGATGTGCTATCCTGGACTGACCATAAAAATTACCTATCGAATATATGTGATCACACTGCGAAGCTTCCTCTTTGACTTGTTTGAACCTTCAATACCCAATGGATTTAATACAATGAGGAATAATAGAGTTCAAGATCAGGCTGTAATTATTAAGGAATCCATTAATGTACTGAGCAGAGTATTTCATGAGGTTATATGCAAAGAGACACAAAGATTGCTACTAATAATACTGACATTGTTAATCATTGTGATAACGTCAATTATTAGACAAATAAGGCATAGGGATATTCGTACATTGTCAATAGGAAACATTAAGGAGGAATATTCAAGTGCGGGAACCAGTCGTCTTCTGGAGTGTAGGAAAAATCCGTTTATCAAGAATGAGAATACTCTGGCACCTTGAATGCAATATGGGTTTCAAAATACATGAAGTTGAATTTCACTCTTAACATTAACTGACAGATGGAATCTATGCCACAAGCCCATGAGGATGAAAAGAAGTTGAACACTTATGAGATTATCATATTTCAAACAGCTTAAGCCTTCCTAATAGTTGATCCTATATGAGAGAACTAAAGATACGACAACTTGTCTTCCAAATCAATATGCTCATGATATGTGCAAAAATCTAAAGGCATCTAATCTCAACCTTTCACGAGTGAAACCACATAGCTAGGACATCCTACCATCGGGGTGAAATCATGTATTGGTTAGAGGAGTTCCAATGGTTGACGTAATGCTCCGGGAAGAAAGACAATTAAAACTCATATCCTCCTTAAGGAGGTGGAACACCAGGGGTAGCAGAATTTCCCACACATGACAATGACGTTGTCAATAATCCTAGAAGCTGAGTGAGCAGAAGGCCATGCAACCCATCCAATCCGACCCATTTAAAACTTTTGAAAAGGGGATGCACTTTGGTTTGAAATCATGGCAATATAAGTTTGAACTTAGGGGAAATCATTACTTTTGGAAGCCATGAGACAAGCCCACGTAGCCCTAGAAAATCGTTAACAATGGCAAGAAAATACTTAAAACCATTACGAGTTGGTATAAAACAAGGCCTCAAAGTGACCACATGGATAAGTTTGAAAGAATGAGATGTCTTAATGCATCTATCGGGGAAAAGTAACCTAGCTTATCTAGTCACATGGACAAGCAGAGCAGATAAATGAAAAGAAAGTGAGAGAGCCTATAGAAGTAACCTTTACATTGTAACCACTAGGAAATGTGGTAATATAAAGCGATTATGAGAAGCTACATTTCTAAAAGAAGATATCTGTATGAAGTCACGTGATGTATAGCTCCAGAATTCAAAAATCCAATTATGTTTAGCAACTCTACTTCATAACGAAGCACTATAACACACTTCTATACAACTAGCTATTACAAGCCACATTGGGAGATGCTATAAGACTTGACTGAGAGAAAGGCTTTGACATATGAATGTGTTACTAGGTGTATTTCTCCGTGGTAAACCCAAAACCAAAAGGCGAGAGTTAGACTAATAAGCAGTTTGTTGGACTAGCACATGTGTAGATAATTCATTATCGAAAGGAGATCATTCAATCTCAGCAATTGCGGTATACTATCAACCCTTGATGAACTTGAAGTGAGGTGGTAACCCAATGATATAGTATAAAATAATCATGGAAGTTTTGCAGATGTTCATAATGAGTTCTCCATGGATTTTGACATGAGAAATACCCAGATGCTAATGAAATATAGAAAATAGGAGAAACAGGCGTTGTGCTACGATAACCTCCAAAAGTGCGCTTGGTCTTAACGGAGAGCCTAGTAAGGGTCCTCACGAGAAAGGAAGTGTTACAATGACTCATAGAAGGATATGTTCTCTCATGGTTATCTAGCAGGTGTGGGGAAACTAGCACAATGAATTCACTAACTAAGGAACACAATTATCACATGTTGTGGATATGTAAGAGAAAATAAACATTTGTTATGAGCTGGACATGCTTCTGCTATATTAAATCCCAACTGCAATAACGACCATGCCACGAGCAACCACAATACTAGGAACAAAGTGAGCTACTTACTAGGGGATGTCCCAAGTGGACACGAAATTTATACTAAGATGGCGACACAAGATCTTCCTATGACGGGGATGTGAGGATCTCAATTTTCAGATAGACTTTATGCGCACGGTGACCATTTCGATTGATATGCAACCATGTGATAGGTGTTAAGGTATGCTCTTATGTTACTAGACATTAAGAAGCTTTCATGATGATACTTGCAAGAGAGTAGAGTGATTGTTCAAACCATATAAGCCATATACACAAGTGAGTAAAATATCGACTCGAGAAGGATCACAACACTAGGATGCTTTACAAGGAACTTGACACCATATAGGTAAAATTTATGACGGTACATGCATAGGCACAAATGAGCAGACGTTGTCCATAAAAAAATTTGGTAACAAATTCATCGGATGTAGTCCCCTATTGAAAATTTAGGAAAAAGGGTGGAAAGTATTAATCCTAGAGTTATAACTCCATTCAAGGACGTATTTATAGAACTTAATTCCACAAGAGGATGTAAATAAGAGAATTTGTGATAGAGTGGATTCACAAAAAATACGTCTCCTTCAAGGAGTAGGTACACATAAGTTTTTGTGACTCACATCTTACTAAGACCATGTTTATGAGGACTCTTCAATAAGGATGTAGACATGCAATGAGTAAATTTTTTGTGTTGTTCGTAATGATGTAATAGGGAGTGACTTACTTGGTGACTTTAGGTTGATAGGGCAATAACTTAATCGATGCCCCTCGACTCCACATCCCTAATGCACGTTGGTAAAATACTAATATACTACATTATCTGGTGGTGTAGTGACATTAATAGAAACAAGGGTACTCCCCTTAGCAACAAGCTCTAGCAATCCCTCCATGACTCGATACATTATCCTAACAAACGTTAGGGCAATCTCCCTCAGATTCAATGGTGGGGTCATTCCCTCCTTAATGCTTCAAACTCGTGGATTATGGTATTGAGATTACTCATCTGGAAAATAAGACATAGCAAGGAAATTAGCTCCCTATCTTGGGTTCTACCGCATGATCTAGAGTATCAAAGAAGGATGAAATTCCTAAATATCCGAATAGCCTCCAACTTATAGATGTAGTCGACAACACACCGATAAGAAGGACTCTACTAGACATGGCTCCGAGACATCCTAGGACACTTTAAAACCTTAGGCTCTAATACCAAGTTTGTCACGTCCCAAAAATCGAGGAGCGCGACCGGCGCTCAACCGAGTAAACCCGACTAAGCAAGCCTGTTAGGTTTCATTCTACCCAAATTAATTCATAAATAAGGAGAAGATGGATTCCATTAATCGTACTTTGTACATATATCATTAACGACTTCCATTTCATTTCTATTAGCAATTTCATTCATAATTTAAAAATAAATATCGCATGTTTTATACATATTTGCCAAATATCAATATTTCTAATTCAATTCCCCATTATCAAACTCCACCCACAACCTATCTACGGAGCCTCTAAATACAACTGAAGAATAATATGGAAATGCAGGCAACAAGGCTCCGACTATACCTCAAATTTAAAGTACATGATAAACAGATGAAATTTGACTCTGAAATGAAGTGGGGCTCACCAAGTCAGCTGAAAGGATGATGCGACACTAGCTGCGACCAACACTGGCTGCTATACAAACACCTACATCCATTTAAAGATGTAGCGCCCCCGACAAAAGGGACGTTAGTGCCATCAAATAGCACTAGTATGTATAACTAAACACCATCTCATTAGAAATAATAACCATACAAGGACAAAGAAATCATAAGGATTCAACAAAATCTTTAAACAATTCCTACATCATCAAATAAAAGGAATCACATAGCTTTCACATAATTTCCATAGCTTTAGTTTGGGGCTTTTAATACTATTCATCATCATTCACAATACCACCACTTTCTTGAGCTGTGTCCGATCACAACCCAATTGGCTTAGCCGTCTTACAAGACGTTACCCTTATTTAAGTCTCACTTTCCAGTTTCAATTATCATTGCATTACCACCATGTGTGTATAACATGGTGTCTGATCACGGCCCGATCGGCTAAGCCATCTCACCAAGACATTACCCTTTTCCGTTAACCATCCCATTTCAATCTTTGGTTTCACATGTATTAGTTCATCGGCACTTGGGGCCACAATTATCACATCATACTTGGCACTAGGCCATATTTCATAACTCTTATTCCAAATCGCTTTCACTTTCAACATCAAACTTGCAATTTAAGATAATGAGCACATACAAGAGCAATTCAAGTTATAAGATTAGAGAGAAATTCTCATGATTCGGCATAATAATCACAATTTAACTTGACTTGAAATCTAGGCAATTAAGCATATAGTTCACATTCTTCACATATCCCCAATTACCAAGAATAGCACATTGAACACATTGAGATACACCTTTCACATATATTCTTGCAACACCAAATCCTTTGAAATAACAAATACTACATAAATCAAATTCCGGACTTACAACATATGCGGGGACACCATGGGAGCTCAATTTCAAAGAAGAGGGGTTTTTAGCCATACATACCTTGTTTAAGCATTCCTTAAGTTACTACGACGTTTCGGAAATTCTAGCAATCCCAATCTCTTAGATGAAGATCTTGTGATTGGTTTCCTTGATTCTTGAAGATTGATGGAAGATTGAATGGTTAGAATATTAGGCTCCCTCCTTCTCTCTCTAAAATTCTCTTAACTCTCTCTAAAATCATCAGAATATCGCCCCAAATGAAATCCCAAAGCCTATATATTAAAATGGGGCCGGGTCATGAAAATAGGAAGATTAGCCCTCCGAATTCGGGTCTAGGTCGCATAATGGACCGCAGAATGGGTATTCTGGCCACAGATGCATTGCAAAATCGGTGCCCAAAACTGGGCTACACTGGTACAATTTGCGACTAGATTTGCGATCGCAGATCGATTATGCGGACCGCATAATGGTTTTGCGATCGCAGAACTGACACAAGATCACATTTTTCCAGCCTTTGGTAATTTTACCATAACTTTGTGTATAAATGTCCAAATAATGAACGGTTTGAAGCGTTGGAAACTATACTGGAAGACCTTTCATATGATAGGTTGTGCATCACATAAAACGTTATATATAGTTAGATATGCTCGTTCAAAGTGTGCACTTGTGCAAACTCATTTGGAATTTTAGCCTATTATGAATTTTCTAACTTGACTTAGACTTAGGCCTCCCATTAGACCCCACATTACTTATTATAGGACTTATACACTTATTTACCATATCCAATTGATACCCATCATGTTAATAACACATAAAACATTTTAATTAGCCTATATGGCACCACGAAATCCTAAATTACTTAGCGAAATTTCCTGGGGCCTTACACTTTCCTCAAACAAAGAGTGGTTATGTGCAGTGTGGAAGTGCCATCCCTGATATGCCAGAGTTCAGAGAGATCTCAAGGGTCTCAAGGCAATACACATATAAGAGGAGCAGAACTTAGCAATCTAAGAGTAATGTGAGAGTGCATAATGATTTGAAAGAATTTGATAAATAGTATAAAGAAGGTCTTAGGAATGAAAAGAGTTTTCTGAAAACATGTACTAGTTTGAGAAAACATGAAGAACATTTTTTTATCAGAGAGCAAGTCACAGAACACACAGTTTCAGAACATACTTCACACAAGGAGAAAGGGTAGGGGACACTAGAATGCACCTTAGTGATGGCAAATAAATACACAGATTCCTCAAAAAGGCAAGTTAGTTACAAAGATATGTTGAGAACACATAGGTCTTAGACACAAACAAGATCTCATAGGTGAAGTAGAGCAAGTTAGACTTAGATGAGCAAATTAGTCAAACACTTCATGAAACATTCAAGGTTTTAGAAATACTAATCATATTCAGAACAAACAGAATTTAGACATGCTGGGTGAGACAGTAAACACACAATGCAGCTTAAACATACTAGTGAGCAAATTATCTAAAACAATATTGGCATGCTAAATAGTATACTAGTTATATCTTTTAACAGAACAAACTTAAACATGTTGTGTGATACAGTAATCTAGGCATGCTGACTACATATTGAATAGAGTAGCAAATAGAACTGGAAATTACAACTAATGAACTGTACTAACAACATAGTTTTGGAATGTTAATAGAATCACGACATACCAGTTAAGGAGAGAATACAGAGTATAGAGCAGAGATGGTGCAAGTAGCCAACCTTGGCTTACAACCGGCTGGATTAGTAAGTAAGAATTACAAGTAACAGAAGAGAATAAAGAGCTTTTTAGAGTGTGCGAGTGTAGATGAACTATTGTTCGTGTGTAGAAGTGAGGAGTAAAGGAGAGCATATATAGCGGTTAAGAACAAGGAAAATAAGGTAAAGGGAATCAACACTTCTGCAATTAAGGAAGCCACAGAATCAATTATACATCAATTAGTATAATTCTCCCTTAATTAAGGGTAATCAACCAACGGTAAAGGCAGAATACATTTAACAAAAAAAATCAAACGAGCAATTAAGGGTAAATAGACAAAATTATAATTAAGGAAATGATTGGTAAGGAATTAGTAAATATCACAATTAATCGAACAAGATAATAAAGCTACTCAATATTGTAAATAAGGAAATAATCAGGAATAAGTCTTAACAAAACAAACTGATAAATCAAGAATCCAAATCAATTACTGATTTAAGGAGAAAAGTATAGGTTTACCATGAATAGGTAAAAATATGAACATATATATATATAGAATCAGTAGAAGAGTCAAAACATGAACATCAATAGAGGCATATTAAGACCAAAAGAAATCGAATTAGGCTAAGAAGAATCATAGAAACCAAAGCATAGGATAAAGTCAGTACCCAAGTAACCTAGACAAACACAGAATCCAAAGAATAATGTCGAAAAAATTGGGGATTTTAGCATAATTAAGTGAGGGTTAAAGAAATCTTCATGAAATAGGTTAAACACACAAGAAATAGAAGATTAAACACTCAAAATCATCAAGCATTTTGGAGAAAGAAAATTTCAGGAAACCGTAGTAATAGAAATCAAAAGCTGAAGTATTATAGTGTTTAAAATCAGTCAGTAGTAGAGGAATAAGAGAAACTTGAAGAAAAATCACAGAAACTTGAAAAATATTTCAAGTATGCAGAGATTCAAACAGTATATAGCAAAGAACCCAAGACATAGTGCTAAAATCGGTTGACAGTAAAGAAACAAGAGATCTTTTAAGAAAAGTCATTGATAAATGCACAAAACGTGGTAGTGTCTGTTTGGGTTTTAAGGAAACCCAGTAGACTTTGGACAAGGCTATCTTAAATAGTCATTATGCGGACAACATAACTGACTAGGCTAGGTTTGACAATGATGCATGCACAATTAAACAGAGTAGGGTTTCGATGGGGTATTAGACTGGTACCCTTGAGCGGACAACTCAATAGGGAAAGGAACGGAACCGTCGACTACACCATTGATCGACTGGTTTTACCGCAAATATGCCTTTGCCAAATTTAAGGGGTGATAATATCGGAAGGG
Source organism: Nicotiana sylvestris (assembly GCF_000393655.2). Taxonomy (NCBI): domain Eukaryota; kingdom Viridiplantae; phylum Streptophyta; class Magnoliopsida; order Solanales; family Solanaceae; genus Nicotiana; species Nicotiana sylvestris. The sequence goes on along the minus strand of NC_091057.1, from coordinate 60,021,258 downwards.
CGCAACCACTCATTATAAGCGTTGCTATAGTATTTTGTTTGGCACGAGTGGAATATGATGTTGAATATGCAGTTACAATAATTAAACAAGTTGTCACGTATTTGCACATTCATAAAGTAATAATTACAATAATTCCTCAGAATTTACAATGGTAATGAAGGAAAGCAGTAAAGGAAAGCAGTAAATAAATAAAGGAAAGAAATAAAGAGACAAGTCAGTTTTGTAGTAGAAGAAGGGAAATAAATATTTAAAGGCATTAAATAAAGACATGTAAAGTAGCATAAAGTCACAGATAACATGAAATGGTAGAAGCCTAAAAGGTATCCCTAGCAGAGTCGCCATGCTGTCGCGCCCCCTTTTTTCTCGCAAAATCGGGTTTATGACATTGAGGAGGACAACTCGTTCCCCTTCGTGAATTGGGTTTGAATTGGAGAATCGCCACCTAATGATTTAAAGTGCATTAGGACACTAGGAAGGAATTGATCTAGAAAATCAGAGATTGGGTAAGGGCTAGAAATTATCCCAAGGGGAAGGTGTTAGGCACCACTCAGGATCCATTAGTGTGGTTCCCGGCCATGCTACAATTGTGAATTTAAGTAACAAGTAGGCAAATAGAAGTTTCAAATATATGGGGTTTTCACGTAATGGCTGCAAATAGGTTAAAGTTTAAAGAAAACAAAAGGAAGCTGAATTTTTGAGGAAAACAGTTTGAATATTCTGAAAAATAAACAAGTAAAGGGAGAGGGGGGGTCCTAGGTTTACAAATAATATGGATCACCCCACACAACATCCGGTAATCACTCCTCAAAGAGGGGCTACACGAGATGTTATCGTGTGGTCATCATATCCATATCTACCCTTTCCCACCCCGTTAAGGTATTTAAGCACGGAATGGTTTCGTCACTTATTGCATACTATTACCCGCCCCATCCCTATAAGTCCCAGAGGTACTTAGGACTGCTAATCCTAAAAGGGAAGGGGTATGAGGTTTTGTAGTTTTAAATGACTAAATTCTAAGGCGACAATCAAAACATATATAGCAAGTATTGGGAAAGCATGTAAACAAATACGGCTCAAATAAACCTCCTTAAATCAAAGAAAGCATATAGTTTTAACATGTATTACACGTACTGATTAGGGTCTGATTAAACTTAAAATGTCAAAGCAGGCTGATTTATCACATATTTTCAGATAAGAAGTCCGAATTAGACCTGCCCGCTGGTTGTAATTATCAAAAACTAGCGCAGTTATAGCTTTTACCCTAAAGCTTGCTTAGGTGTTAGGCAAAACCTATAGGCATGATATCTATTAGTTTCAGAAATAAAGCAGTAACCTGATTACAGGAAGGTTGCCAGTTTTTTACCAAGTTCTGCAGATTAAACTTAAAACGAGCGAGGCAATTTAGATTTGATTGATAGTTCCTATAGGCATACTTTTTAGGCGTTGTTAATTTAAAACACTGTTATTGGCATGCAAGAATCCTATAGGCAGGTCATCTATATGCAGTTGATTGTTTAAGACTATAAACTCATTTGCCTAGTGACAGATGCAGGTGCAAAATGCAGGAAGTCCTATAGGCATATTATCTATATGATGATGCAGAAGTGCAGAAACCTATAAACATGGTCTCTATATAATGCAGAAGTGCAGAAGCCTATAGACATGGTCTCTATGTAATGCAGAAGTGCGGAAACTTATAGACATGGTATATATATGAAATGCAGAAGTGCAAAAACCTATGGAGAAGGTATCTATATGAAATACAGAAGCGAAAGCTGAAAGCAGGATACGTGAATGCAGAAGTATAGTAATCCCCTATGAATATGGTATCTATATGAAATGCAGAAGTGAAAGCTGAAAGCAGGATACGTGAATGCAGAAGTATAGTAATCCCCTATGAACATGGTATCTACCCCTTTGCATACACGATTGACCCTCCCTTTTTCACTAACAACCCCAATAGGTATTAAAATTATTACAACCCAGAATGAATAAGAAAAGCAAAATTATATCAGAAATTAAAGTACAACCAAGGGGAGCCTAATTCAGACACCAGGTCTGAAATATGAGATGAACCAACTCCAAAGATCAGGATCTAAAGCCTTTCTCTTATTTGGATGTGTTTGAGTTCCCTAAGAGCTTCAAATGGACTTCGGGCAGTTCTTACACCCAAACACATACAGGATTAAGAACATAGTGCAGTGTGGAAGGGCTAGCCCTCAAGTATCCAAGTTCAGAGGGAACTCAAGGTCCCAATGCAAGGCTTACAGGAGGGGGGCAGAGCTTAAAAGCTAAGAGTAAGTGTAAGTGCAGAGTTTGAAAAGGGAAAAAGGGAAGTGGTAGAGAAACAGGGACAGGCTAGTGGGTATACTTAGCAATGGGAAGTGCTGGCCCACCCCACAAGCCTGTTAGAACACATTGTTTTGGGAGTCAGGATCCTCTAAGGGATCAAGTCCAGACATGAACAAAAACTTGCATATTGTCATGTCATGAACTACAACTCAAATCACATAGAGGGGAATAAGGGTACAGGGATTCATAGCAGAAACAAGTAAAAGAAATTGACATGCTAATTAAACATTCAACTCTATATAGACAGTAAAGTGGACATGGATGTAAAGGCTATAAGTGAACACATTGGGATGATGTTGAAGCTAAAACTAGAACATACCATTCTCAAAGAAACAAATGAAAGAAAGCAGTAGTCTTGCAAAGCCAAAGTGAAAACAGGAAGTTAGAATGCTATGATCTTAGAAAAGAATCGTGAGATTGTAAGGGTGAAATATGAAGTGTAAAAGTGTTGAACTGAAGGTGTGTTCAAGTGTAGAAGGGTCGTGCCCTTTTATAGTGTAGGAAGCAAGCGGAAATAGGTAAGAAAATAGTTTGAAAATCAATTACACAAGGTTTCCCCTTAATTAAGGGATTCTGATTTCAAACGGGCAAAACTAATTAAGGAAAGGGATTCATCAAACACTTTTTCAAAGCAGCATAAAGGGGGTAAGTACATAAAGATCTTTTTAAGGACAGGGTCTTGACAACACACAATTTGTGCAAATAAGGAAAGGAAATCAGTTAACAACCAAGAAAATAGAAAATTGAAGTTTTTGTATGAATGAACCAAGTTAGAAAGATGGGAAAGATTTCAACTTAAGGAAAATCAGTACCAATCAATTAAACTTATTAAAATGAATTCTGAATTAATCACAAGTTGGAAACCATTCTGAAGAAAGATTCCTCATATATAAAAGCATATAGACACGTTAAACATGAAGAAATTTGTCATGCTATTGAGAAGAGTCTAGTGTAGGAGAATCAGAATTATGTGCAAACAAAAGAAGTTCACACTTAGTTCATAGATTCAGATATTAATCTAAAAGAGTCAAGGGTTCTCAAACAGAACCCTAGTTTGATCATATGCCCAAACTCGGAGGAACCCCCCAAATTCTAGGGTTTCCGGCTCGAGTCAAATACAGAAATGAGGAGGTAACAGGCTTAGAGATTTATTTTCAGAATCTCATGAGAAGACAAGCAAATATAATAGAAAATTCAAAGCAAATAGAGTGAAGGAAATAACTTCAAAGCACAAATGAGAGAACAACATGGTAGTAGAAGAAACATGTTTAAGAAAAACCTTTTAGAAGGGACTTAAATAGGGTTCAGTAGAAGAGAAAACAAAGAACTTAAAAACTTAGTAGAAAATACAGCAGAGGAAAACAAGGATATCGAAAAAGCATAGCAAAAGAACACATAGGGAAACATAGCAAGATAAACATGTGAGAGCGTGGTGTTAGAAACACAGTAGAAAAAATGAAACAATAGAAAGCACATAATAACATGTATAACAATAGGAAAGTATAAGAAAGCGGTAGAAGCACATGTGTGGTAAAAGGACAGAAACATATATGCACAGTGGAGATAAATACACACAAAGAAAGAAAAAGAAAAGTCGGAGAAACGTTTTAAACCCTTCCGAAAACCTAAATCGAAGAGAAATTGTTTTAAAAAGATAATTTTTTGAAAGAAAAATTGGGGAAACTGTTTAAAAACCCAAGTAGAGCACAGATACGTGACAGATCTAAGAAACAATCAGAGAGAACCTCGAGTAGACAGGGTTTCAGAAGAACCCTAGAATGAGAAAGGCTTGAAAAAGGTCCGATCTGAGTCAGATAGGTTAGAACCAGGCTCAAAACACCATTGTGTGCCAGAGCTGGGCCGTAGATAGCCACAGAACCTTGAATCGACGAAGATCTGAATGGACACCTTCGAGGTCAGACCTTGAACCTTCGAATACCATGTGTTTAAGAGCAGAGGGAAATGAGTTTAAGCCCTCCATGGCCTGAGAGGCCATGGATTCCGGTGAGATTGAGGTTGAAGATGGTGAGAGAGGCTAGGATTTCGAGAGAGTTTGAGAGGAGAAGGATTCCAGAGGCCCCTGTTTGAGTGGAATGAGCTAGGGTTAGGGGGTGTGGGTGAATTAAAAAGGAAAGGAATGATCGTGGCCGTTGATCAAAATGATCAACAGCCCGAATTAAAATAGAAGGCCGGGCGGGTTAAATTGTATGGGCCGGGGGCGGGTTGGATTAAAATTGGGTTGGACCGTTAGGGGTTTGAAATTGGGTCAATTAGGGGGATCAATTTGGGCTCTAATTGAAATAAAATGGGGCCAGATTTTAAATAGCCAGTTTTTCCCTTTTTATTTTATGAAAATAATAAAACAACTTCTGAAAAAAATTTAAAGGTACTAAGTCAATTAATAATATATAAATATTAATTTAAAAATATTGGAACCAATTTCATAATTATAAATGTTATTAATCTTAAAATAGGCTAAAATTTCAATTATATGCAATTTAGTTTTTAAAATACCAAATAAATTTGTAAAAAATGTATAAAAATTACCCTAGCTATATTTTGGTATAAATATGAGAACAAAGTAAGTTATTCACAAAAATGATAATTTTGGGAATAATTATTGGTTTTTGTACTGCTAAAATGGGCAATAAATCAGTTTAAAAATCTTTTACAAATTAGGAAAATTATAGAAACACTTGGACATACTTATATATGCATATATATGCTATTTTGAAAGTATTTGCATGCAAAAATACATAGGGAAAAATTGGGTATCAACAGCTGCCCCTCTTTACCCGGGAAGGATGAAAGAGTTGTCGGGTAAAGATATGATGGCCAATTTGACCGAACGAAATGGTTTGAAGAACTTGACCGTGCTATGGTTCTTGAACTGCCTATATATCCCTGGTCCTACAGGAATCAGGCCATATATAGTTCAGGATCCGTCGGCGGAATATGCTAATGGAGATTTCTTCAAAGACAGACACGATATTTAGGTTGGGATGGATGGTTAAATTCTAATAGGGATGCGGGAACTGGAGCGAGATCGCTCCTGTTGAGATGGTTGTTGCTAGCCGGTTTACCTGCAAATAAGCAACACAAGTGTATGTTGTGCGAAAAATTAAACACGATGTAAGTTCCCGTCGAACCATGAATGTTGTCTTTGGACGGTTAGGATGATGTCCTTAGACCATGACGTCCTAGGCCATGAAGCGTATGATAAGGATTCGCAGGCCATGAAATGATGTTCTCGGGCTATGAGAAAGATGCCTCCGAACCATGATGCCTTTGAATAATGATATGCAAAAGATAAAAGGGGTCCTCAGGCCATGAAATGATGTTCTCGGGCTATGAAAATGGTGCCTCTGAACAATGACGCATTTGGACAATTTGGCGATCTTTTAGCCCATGAGATGCAATAGGTGGCGATCTTTCAGCCAATAAAATGCAATAAGTGGCAATCTTTCAGCTGATGCAAGGTATGAAGCGGTGATCTTTTAGCCGATGAAATGCAATAAGTGGCGATCTTTCAGCCGATGAAATGCAATAAGTGGCGATCTTTCAGCTGATGCAAGGTATAAATGAAGCAGCGATATTTCAGCCATGCAGATGTAAATAAAGCGGCGATCTTTCAGCCGATTCAAGGTATAAATGAAGCGACAATATTTCAGCCATGCAGATGTAAATAAAGTGGCGATATTTCATCCATGCAAGGTGTAGATGAAGTGGCGATATTTCAGCCATGCAGATGGAGGTAGAGCTTAACCTCGGAAGGTAAAATGGTAGCCTTATGCGATGCAGAGAATGCAGATGGAGATAGAGCTTAGTCTCGAAAGGCAAAATGGTAGCCTTATGCATTGCAGAGAATGCAGATGGAGGTAGAGCTTAACCTCAGAAGGCAGAATAGTAGCCTTATGCAATGCAGAGAATGCAGATGGAGACAGAGCTTAGTCTCGGAAGGCAGAATGGTAGCCTTATGCAATGCAATATAAAAAGCGAATAGTAGTAAAATTTCTTAATTGATAGCTGATTGCGATATTGTGGCTGATAGGGTTGTTGTGCGCGGATAGCAAACTGTGAATAAGTGTGAGGGTTCTGAGGGTTGTATTCCTGAAAAGTATGAGTGTATAAATGTGTTCGATGATTTCGCAACTTGGGTGCCTGCATCCAAAGAAAAATTATGAGTTTTGTAAAGGGGGAAGGTTAGTTCGTATTCCCATTGACTTCGCTTGTCCTGATTGGCTCTGTTTCGGTGATACTATACGCATCATTGGGGAATCGTTGCTAAACAAAGCAATTTTGATAATAGACATGCATGATTTAGTAAAAATATAGCATAAATAGTTTTCTTTAGATGAACCGAAGATTGCGACGTGGTTCAAGACATTGCAACCTCTCTTGCTCCAGAATTTTGAGGGTCCTCCTCAAAATTCTGCCCCAGTTTACTAGGTTGGTACTTCTGACGGCTTCTTGCGGTAAATGGTTGAAATCGGCTTCGGAATTTTGAGGGTCCTCCTCAAAATTCTGCCCCAGTTTCCAATTGTGGGGGGGGGGAATGAAAATTTTATTGTATTGTGACCGAACCCATAAGGCTGCCTACGTATCCCCTCTTAAACAGGAATTAGGTCAGGCGTAGTTCAAACTACATCATAAAGGAAAGCATAAAGGTTACACATAGTATCGCTTGACTGTGTCTGAATTGATCGGCTTTGGACAAACTTCTCCGTCCATTTCTGCAAGTATGAGGGCTCCTCCTGTTTGAACCGGTGGACCATGTACGGACCTTGCCAGTTGGGAGAGAACTTCCCTTTGGCCTCATCCTGATGCGGGAATATCTTCTTTAACACCAGCTGCCCTGGTGTGAATTGTCTCGGCTTGACTCTTTTGTTGAAGGCTCTAGACATTCTGCTCTGATAAAGTTGACCGTGGCAAACTGCATTCATTCCTTTTCCATCTATAAGAGCCAGCTGCTCGTAACGACTCTTTACCCATTCTACGTCGTCGAGTTCTGCTTCCTGTATGATCCTTAAGGAAGGAATCTCTACCTCGGCGGGAATGACCGCCTCTGTACCATAAACCAGCATATAGGGAGTTTCCCCGGTTGATGTGCGAACTGTGGTGTGGTACCCCAATAAAGAAAATGACATATTTTTGTGTCACTGCTTATGCTTCTCTATCATTTTCCTTAGTATCTTTTTGATATTATTATTGGCGGGTTCTACAGCTCCGTTCTCTGAGGTCTGTGGGCTGTAGAATTCTTGTGTTTGATCCTGAAGATTTCACACATGGCTTTCATCAAATCACTGTTGAGATTGGAACCATTATCGATAATGATTGATTCTGGAATTCCGAACCGACAACGGATACAGTCGCGGACAAAGTCTGCCACGACTTTCTTAGTCACTGCCTTGTACGATGCTACTTCAACCCATATGGTGAAATAATCCATTGCCACTAGGATGAACCTGTGCCTGTTTGATGTGGCAGGTTCGATTGGTCCAATAACATCCATTCCCCAAGCGGCGAACGACCACGATGAGCTTGTTGCATTAAGCTCGTTTGGAGGCACCTTTATCATATCTACATGTATCTGATAGCGGTGGCACTTTCGGACATACTGGATGCAGTCCGTTTCCATAGTCATTCAAAAATAACCAGCTCAGAGTATCTTCCTGGCTAAGACAAAGCCGTTCATATGCGGACCACAGGTTCCGACATGGATCCCTTCTAGCAATTTAGATGCTTCCCTTGCATCTACACACCTTAGTAATCCTAAATTCGGAGTCCTCCTATATAGGATTCCTCCACTATAGAAGAAATTGTTAGACAACCTTCGAAGTGTGCGCTTCTGAATAGTATTTGCAAGTTCTGGGTACTCTCTTTTTGCCAAATATTCCTTGATATCGTGAAACCAAGGCTTTCCGTCTGTTTCTTCCTCGACATGAGCATAGTAAACTGGCTGGTCATAGATCTTTACTGGAATAGGATCAATGAAGTTCTTGTCTGGATGCAATATCATGGATGATAGGGTTGCCAATGCATCAGCAAACTCATTTTGAACTCTGGGAACATGCTGGAACTCTGTCTTTGTGAACCTCTTTCTCAACTCCTGTACGTGATGCAGATAAGGGAGTATCTTGGAGTTCTTGGTCACCCATTCTTCTCGGACTTGATGTATAAGCAAGTCTGAATCCCCGATCACTAGAAACTCTAGAATGTTCATGTCAATGGCCATCTTGAGTCCCAAAATGTAGGCTTCGTACTCGGCCATATTGTTGGTGCATGGGAACCTAAGTTTAGCAGACACCGGATAATGCTGGCCAATTTCTGATACTAAGACTGCTCCTATGCTGACTCCTTTGAAATTAGCTGCTCCATTGAAAAACATTCTCCAACCGTCATAGGATTCTGCAATATCTTCTCATATGAATGATACCTCTTCATTACGAAAATACGTCTTTAGGGGTTCGTATTCTCCATCCAGGGGATTCTCGGCAAGATGATCTGCCAAAGCCTAGCCTTTGATTGCTTTCTGAGTTATGTAGACAATGTCGAATTCGCTCAACAGGATTTTCCACTTGGCCAGCTTGCCAGTGAGCATGGGCTTTAGAAAGATGTACTTCAACGGATCCATCCTTGATATGAGATACGTAGTATAGGCACAGAATAGTGCCTCAACTTCTGAGCTACCCAAGTCAGAGCACAACAAGTGCGTTTTAACAGAGAATACCAGGCCTCGTACGGGGTAAACTTCTTGCTGAGATAATAGATGGCCAGCTCCTTCCTCCTTGTTTTATCATGTTGCCCAAGAACACAACCGAATGCTCTATCCAGCACTGCAAGGTAGAGTAATAGGGGTCTACCTGGCTCAGGCGAGACCAAAACTGGCGGTGTGGATAGGTACTCCTTGACATTAGATTGAGCTATGAACCGGCTGATATAGTTGAGTCTCCCCAAGAAACTCATTACTTCTTTCTTGTTCTTTGGCAGTGGCAGTTCTTGAATAGCTTTGACCTTTGATGGATCTAGTTCTATTCCTCAGTGACTCACAATGAACCCAAGTAGTTTTCCGACAGGAACCCCAAATACACATTTCGCGGGATTCAGCTTCAAGTTGTACCTTCTCAGTCTATTGAAGAACCTCCTCAAATCTTCCATATGATCAGTGGATTTCTTGGATTTGATGATGACATCATCTACATACACTTCGATCTCTTTATGTATCATATCATGGAAAATGGTAGTCATGGCCCTCATGTAGGTGGCCCCAACATTCTTTAACCCGAACGACATCATCTTGTAACAGTACATTCCCCACGGCGTAATGAAAGCCGTTTTCTCAGCGTCTTGTTCATCCATCAAGATCTGATGATACCCAGCAAAACAATCCACGAATGACTGCAACTCGTGCTTGGCACAATTGTCAATCAGGATGTGTATGTTTGGCAAGGGGAAGTCGTCTTTGGACTGACCCCATTGAGATCCCGGTATTCGACACAGACTTTGACCTTCCCGTCCTTCTTCGGCATTGACACGATGTTGGCTAACCATGTCGGATATTCTACTACCCTGAGAACCTTAGCTTTGACTTGCTTAGTGACTTCTTCCTTGATTTTCAAACTCATATCAGGCTTGAACTTTCTGAGCTTCTGCTTTACCGGTGGACATGTCGGATCAGTCGGCAGTTTGTGTGCCACAATAGATGTACTCAAACCAGTCATGTCGTCATATGACCACGTGAATATGTCGTCATATTCCCTTAGAAATTCTGCATATTATTCCTTTTCTGACGGTGACAAATGAACACTGATGCGCGTTTCTTTCACATTTTCTGCATCTCCCAGGTTAACAATCTCAGTCTAGTACAGATTGGACTTAGGTCTATTCTCAAAATTTTCAACCTCTTTAACAATCTCTTCCGGTATATCATCTTCCTCTGAATCTATATCCATTTGTTGCGTTGCTCGTTGCATGTCAAAGTCATCGGTTCATCAAGATAAGTAATAGTAATGCTGAATAAATAAAGTAAATGAGAGAAAGTAATAAGATTAAGATTTATAAGAAACTGAAGTGCTTTGATAAATTTCATTTTTGTTTTGAAAATTGGAGATCTTATTTTTACAAAAAATGCAAAAAGGAAAGTCAACTAGCGAAAATAAAAGATAATGGATGGTGCTTTGTTCAGCCTTGCTACCCTAAAGTTTTTCGGGCTCTGGTGGTTCTGACGGTCCAATTGTTGAGGCATGCTCCTCGGATTACGGCTTGTATAGAAGGGTCTTCCTCCCCCTCCTTCTTGAAAATGACACAACAATCCATGTCATCGTCTTCCATGAAAAAATTCCTCATCGCTGCCAGTGCTTCCTCTTCTTCCGACACATATATGACATCGGCTGGCTGGAAAGTCTGTTCCAAATGGTTATCGGCTGCTCCAGTGGGTAGTAAGGACTGCGCCATGGTGGCGACCAGTTATTGAGCTCTTCCCAAGTGTACTCGTATCCCAGACCAAAAGTGGTGCCATGTTTCTTCAGCTTGATAGGTTTGGTGATTCCTTGGAGGTTCTTGCCAAGTCCCTTGCCAGGTTCATATTCGCTCACATTCAATATGCTTTCAATTTTGTTGTCCCACCATTTGTCCTTGTCAACGGCGTTGACTCGCTCGATGTGGTGGTAGGTTTCCCCGCCTATCGTTCTTCTACCTCCGATCGCTGGGATGGTTTGGCGACTGTATATGGGATTGCTACCATTGCCGTAAATGATCACTTCTTAGTGGTTCCACTCAAACTTCACTGCCTAATGTAGGGTCGATGCTACAGCCCCGGCGGCATGAATCCAAGGCCGTCCCAAAAGCAAGTTGTAAGATGTTTGAACGTCTTTTACTTGAAAATAAACATCAAACCAAGTAGGCCCCATTTGCAGACATAAGCTAATTTCCCCAATAGTAGACCTTTGGGAACCGTCGAAAGCTTTGACATTGATGGACCCATCCTTGATCTCATGCATGCTCTTTTCCAATGTTCTGAGCGTTACCAATGGACAAATGTTGAGGCTGGACCCTCCGTCAATTAGGATTTTGGTGATGAAATAATCCTTGCACTGCACAGTGATGTGAAACGCCTTGTTGTGACTCAACCCTTCTGGCGGCAACTCATCCTCATGAAAAGTGATCTTGTGACTCTCCAATACCTACCCTACCATGTTTGCCATTTCTCCTCCAGTGATGTTGCTCGGTACATATGCCTCACTCAGCACCTTTAACAGAGCATTCTTATGTGTATCAGAGCTTTGCAGCAAAGCTAGGATAGAGATTTGGGCCGGTGTTTTGTTCAACTGATCAATGACTGAGTACTCATTTGCTTGTATCTTCCTCCAGAGATCATCAGGCCCGGTTTCAGTGATTGTCAGCCGACTAGAGGTCTGCTTGCTTGGCTCAGCCAAATGTTTCGGAGTATAGACCCTGCTTGGTTCTTGTCATACCCTGTGTTGCAACTGCTTCTTCGGATTGGTTTTCCCTTTCCTTCTTGCCTCAGCTGTGTAGTCCCAAGGGATGGCCTTTGTATGGAATGGGGTTATAGCCAACATTGCTATCGGAATGGGCACTTTTACTCCAAATGGAGTAAGTGTTTTGGAAGGTAACACAACAACTTCAAATGGTGCAGGTGCATTTGCTGGAGACCCAAACTCGACCTCAATCGGTGCTGGCGTCTTTGCAGAAGAGGGCGCTTCAAACTCAAGTGGTATGGACATATTCACTTCGGCATCCCTAGAAGGCTGAATATGGACTACAATCAGATTAAAGGTGACTATTGGTTTCTTTGGCTCGTCACCTTCTACGATCAATTCGATCGATCCCTTGGGGTCCCAATCATCCTCTACCTCAATCATGTGAACTCCTCCACCCTTATGGTCAGGCAGAGGGTTGTTGTGGACATTCGAAGCAGGCTCCTTTGTCACAATAATCTTGTTATTGATTAGTGGCTGAATCTTATCTTTCAGAGAACGACATTTATCAATGGTATGCCCTTTCATGCCGGAATGATATGCACATGATTTATTAGGATTGACCCATTGGGAAGGGTTTTCACGAGTTATAGCGGGGATGGGGGTGACATAACCAGCAGCTTTGAGCCTTTCATACACTGGTCAATTGGTTCGTCAATGGCGGTATATTATTTGGGAGGTCTGCGATCGAAATTTGGTCGGGGTCTAGGAAAGTTTTGGGTAGTGGGAGGTGATTGATAGAGAGAGGGTTGAGTATTGTAGGCTTGGTAGACATGTGCAGGTTGGAAATATCTGGGTGAAGTAGGCTGATATGTGGGTGGTAGAAGTGATGGGTAAGTGGGAGGTGGAGCTTGGTAAGAGGGCCGAGGGTGCTTGGTAATTTGGGGTAGGTTGATATGTGAGTGGATGCATCGAGTAGGTTTGGTATTTGATAGGGGACTTAGTTCTCTGTGCACCATCACGGTGCTCACGTCCCTTTTCTTGGTCGTGCCACCAGACTGTAGAGCTTTGGTGGTAGCCTGCGAAGCCTCAAAGTTTGTGACCATACCACTTTTGATGCCTTACTCGATCCTCTCACCTAGCTTGATGATGTTGGAAAATTTCTGGCTTTCAATCAGCATCAACCTTTCATAGTACTGTGGGTCTTAAGCTAGGACGAAAAACCTGTTCATTTGTTCTTCTTCTAAAGCCGGTCTGACCTTAGCAGCTTCTGATCTCTAGCGAGTAGCATACTCACGGAATGTCTCCGCGAGTTTCTTCTTTAGGTTCTAGATGTAGAACACAGCTGGCACATTTTTGTATTGAACCTGAACCTGTCCATGAAATCGGATGCCATGCTTACCCATTTCGACCACTTCTTCAGATCTTGGTTAATGTACCAAGACATAGCATCTCCCTTCAGACTCCTCATGAAAAGTTTCATGCGAACCTTTTTGTCCTTCCCTACTCCGACCAACTTGTCGCAGTATGTTCTCAAATGAACTCTGGGATCCCCTGTGCCATCAAACATCTCAAACTTAGGAGGTTTGTACCCCTCAGGCAGTTCTACATCTGGTTGTATGCAGAGGTCTTAGTAGTTCAACCCTTCAATCCCCTTGCTTTCTTCGACGCCCTGAATTCGGCTAGTCAGTTTCTTGATTTCCTCTGCCAGGTTCCTGATAAGTGTGTCTTTATTATCAGACTTGGGTATGCTTGAGATGGGTTGAGTGGAATGTGGTATGGTTTCCACATAGATGGGGGTGTTATGGCGAGTGTGGAGATGGTCGTTTGTGGGGTTCAGTGGTTCAGGGATAAGCAGTGGAGTGTTGTTGGAAGTGTGGCAAGTATTGAAGTGATGATGGGAAGCGGGATGATTTTGTGGTTTCGGAATGTTTTGTGGAGGTGTGGGGTTCTGAGCGTTAGAAAAATTGACGTCTGGGGTGGTGAGGGAAAATGACAAGCTTGCCAAATTTCGGACCTGATCAAGTTCCTCTTGAAATTTCAACAGTTTCTGCTCGAGTTGGGATGCACTTTCTTTAGAGGCCTGAGTACCCTGAGTGATTTCTACTCGTTCAACCAAATTTTCCTTTCTGATGCTGCTCAAATCTTCTATCTTTCCCTTGTTCCTGTTTCTAACGGGACTAGGAGGAGGAGTGGGTGGAGGGCCCTTGGATCTTGCGGAGTATGATAACGATGCCAGAGTGCATGAACTAACCTTTTGGGAGGGGAATAAAACAAAAGTAAAACAAAAAGGTAACAAGTTAGTGAGGATTATGAAAAGAAACATTGCGATATTTAAACACGTAGTGCAAGAATGTAAGTCGTGTCCTAATTTTGGAGCCTCGTTGTGCCCGAGGTAGGCCTAGTGACAAGTTGATTTGGAGAACTTATAATGCTAAATGCATCATTTTATTGATAAAAATAAGACGAATCCCAAATCGACACTAAATAATAGAAGATAAAAATGTCACTAATGGCCATTGGCCTTATTACATTTATAAAATGAAAAGGTAAATTCCTATCTATTTGGTCCCAAAAGAACCTTCCCTAGACTCGACATCTTTAGCTCCATTGAACAGCTTCACCAGCTTGCGAAGTCCCAGCAGCAAGTAGGCTCTAGCTAGGTGTTCACCTTCGTTTCCCTCAGCATTCTGGCAGTCCTCGATCCTCTTGATGAATTTCCTTTCCAGCTCCACTAGACCCCATTCCAAGTATCCTAGTCGCTTGTTGGCACTGACAGCCATGTCTTTCCATTCTTCAATCAGCTTTTGGTGGGCTTCTTGAATCTTGCGGTGTTCGCTTTAACATTCCTGAATCCTCTTGCGCAGTTGGTTGTATTTGACCTGTGCTTTAGCCCTTTCATCGATGATTCTGTGACCTCGAACAAACCCAGGTTGGCCCAGACCATTGTGATTGTCCTCTAGCTATCCTGAATAGTATGGGGTGTAGCCAACATGATATCTATCTGGCTCGATAGTATCTCTCCCCATGATGATCTTTCAATGCCACATATGCTGAGCTTGCTACTTATAAGGATTGTCATCAGCTTGGAAGTCAGCTCGGAAGTGACTCATCTTGTCGACCCTTGGTATAACCTGTTTCCTACCAGCCTATCTCATAACTCGGAGAGGGACATAAGGGTAGGTTCCTCTCAAACCAATCAGTATCAGAAATGCTGCGTCCCTGGATCGGGCGATGAACTTTTCAGCAGGGAACCACTCGAACATCCATTGTATTTGATCCTCAGTCAGATTTTCAAACAGCTCCACCCATCCCTTGGCATCTTCTAGCTGAGCAAACATATGAGGCATGTAGTTCATTCGCCTTGGTTGATGGAAGGCTATATGATCGTCCCAGTCCCTACGCTGAATCTCTTGTCGATACTCGCCTTTTTGGAGGTGCTCCATAAGCCAGAGTTGGAGTAGCAAGTTGCAACCCTCGAAGTGTTTGCCTCCTTGTTGATATTTTTCCAGGGCTTGGCACATTTCTGCAATGATCATGGGCACTATGCTAAATGGTTGCCCACCAATTCCCTCCATTATGGTTTTGGTGACCTTGGCTAGCCTGGTATGGATCCTAGACCTCTTCATTGGAAACATTATCATCCCCAAGAAGCAGAACATGAAGAAAAAGACTCTTCGGTGAATATACCCAACCGACGTGAGGGCGAACTCATCAGGATAAATACGGTAAGATTTGTTGTGATCGTACCTCTCGTACAAATAATCAAAAGGAATATAGGTCTCCTTCAAACAGGTTAAGTCTTGATTCTTCTTTAGACCCATCATCTTGAGAAAGCCTATACCTTTGCGATTTTCTGGCATTAACAGACCCGGAGTTTCCCATGGTATTCCCGCAAGTCCTCCTATTTCCTCTATCAGGGGTGTCATCTCAATCTCCCCGAAGTGAAACACAGACCTATCGTAATCCCAGAACAGGGTAGCAGCTTCAATAATCTTGTTGTTGGGTTAGATCTCCAGGAGGGAAGGTAGATTTCCTAGGTATTTCCGGACAAGCGTCTGATTACTAGAATGGAGATCTCTCCACCAGCTTAGCAATCTTGGGTGGATGTTGGTTACCATGCCGAATCTGGGGACTTCGTGCCTCATTTTCTGCAAGACAAAAGTGTTAGGCCCTTACACCCATCAGACTCAACTACTAAATATCAATAATCGCCATAAGAAGCATTTAGTTCTCCAAATAAATGCACAGAACGTGGTAGTGTCCGTTTGGGTTTCAAGGAAACCCAGTGGACTTTGGACAAGGCTATCTTAAAGAGTCATTATGCGGACAACATAACTGATTCGGCTAGGTTTGACAATGATGCATGCACAATTAAACAGAGTAAGGTTTCTATGGGGTATTAGATTGGTACCCTTGAGCGGACAACTCAAGAGGGAAAGGAATGGAAGCGTCGACTACACCATTGATCGACTGGTTTTACCGCAAATATGCCTTTGCCGGATTTAAGGGGTGATAATATCGGAAGGGCGCAACCACTCATTATAAGCGTTGCTATGGTATTTTGTTTGGCACTAGTGGAATATGATGTTGAATATGCGGTTACAATAATTAAACAAGTTGTTATGTATTTGCATGTTTATAAAGTAATAATTACAATAATTCTTCAGAATTTACAACGGTAATGAAGGAAAGCAGTAAAGAAATAAAGGAAAGAATTAAAGAGCAAAGTTAGTTTTGTAGTAGAAGAAGGGAAATAAATATTTAAAGGAATTAAATGAAGACATGTAAAGTAGCATAAAGTCACAAATAGCATGAAATGGTAAAAGCCTAAAAGGTATCCCCAGCAGAGTCGCCATACTGTCGCGCCTCCTTTTTTCTCGTGAAATTGGGTTTAGGACATTTGGAAGGACAACTCGTTCCCCTTCGGGAATTGGGTTTGAATTGGAGAGTCGCCACCTAATGATTTAAAGTGCATTAGGACACTAGGAAGGAATTGATCTAGAAAACCAGAGATTGGGTAAGAGCTAGAAATTATTCCGAGGGGAAAGTGTTAGGCACCCCTCAGGATACACTAGTGTGGTTCCCGACCATGCTACAATTTTGACTTTAAGTAACAAGTAGGCAAATAGAAGTTTCAAATATAAGGGGTTTTCACGTAATGGTCGTAAATATATTAAAGTTTAAAGAAAACAAAAGGAAGCTGAATTTTTGAGGAAAACAGTTTGAAAATTCTGAAAAATAAACAAGTAAAGGGAGAGGGGGGTCCTAGGTTTACAAATAATATGGATCACCCCACACAACATCCGGTAATCACTCCTCAAAGAGGGGCTACACGAGATGTTATCGTGTGGTCATCATATCCATATCTACCCTTTCCCACCCGTTAAGGTATTAAAGCGCGGAATGGTTTCATTACTTATTGTATGCTATTACTTGCCCCATTCCTATCAGTCTCAGAGGTACTTGGGACTACTAATCCTAAAAAGGAAGGGGTTATGAGGTTTTGCAGTTTTAAAGGACAAAATTCTAAGGCGACAATAAAAACATATATAGCAAGTAGTGGGAAAGCAAGTAAGTAGATATAGCTCAAATAAACCTCCTTAAATCAAAGAAATCATATAGTTTTAGCATGTCTTACACGTACTGATTAGGGTCTGATTAAACTTAAAAGGTTAAAGCAGGCTGATTTATCACATATTTTCAGATAAAAAGTCCGAATTAGACTTGCCCGTTGGTTGTAATTATCAAAGACTAGCGCAGTTATAGCTTTTACATTAAAGCTTGCTTAGGTGTTAGGTGAAACCTGTAGGCATGATATCTATTAGTTTCAGAAATAAAGCAGTAAATTGATTATAGGAAGGTTGCCAGTTTTTTACCAAATTCTGCAGATTAAACTTAAAACGAACGAGGCGATTCAGATTTGATTGATAGTTCCTATAGGCATACTTTCTAGGCGTTGTTAATTTAAAACACTGTTATTAACATGCAGGAATCCTATAAGCAGGTCATCTATATGCAGTTGATTGTTTAAGCCTATAAACTCATTTGCCTAGTCACAGATGCAGGTGCAAAATGCAGGAAGTCCTATAGGCATATTATCTATATAATGATGTAGAAGTACAGAAACTTATAGACATGGTCTCTATATAATGCAGAAGTGCAGAAACCTATAAACATGGTCTCTATGTAATGCTGAAGTGCAGAAACCTATAGACATGGTATCTATATAAAATGCAGAAGTGCAAAACCTATAGACATGGTATCTATATGAAATGCAGAAGCGAAAGCTGAAAGAAGGATACGTGAATGTAGAAGTATAGTAATCCCCTATGAACATGGTATCTATATGAAATGCAGAAGCGAAAGCTGAAAGCAGGATACATGAATGCAGAAGTATAGTAATCCCCTATGAACATGGTATCTACCACTTTGCATGCACGATTGACCCTCCCTTTTTCACTAATAGACCCAATAGTTATTACAAATTATTATAGCCCAGAATGAATAAAAAAAATAAAATTACATTAGAAACTAAAGTACAGCCAATGGGAGCCTAATTCAGACTCCGAGTCTGAAATATGAGATGAAGTAACTCCAAAGATCAGGATCCAAAGCCTTTCTCTTATTTGGATGTGTCAGAGTTCCCTAAGAGCCTCAAATGGACTTCGGGCAGTGCTCACACTCAAACATATACAGGATTAAGAACATAGTGCAGTGTGGAATGGCCAGCCCTCAAGTATCGAAGTTCAGAGGGAACTCAAGGTCCCAAGGCAAGGCTTACAGGAGGGGGGCAAAGATTAAAAGCTAAGAGTAAGTGTAAGTGCAGAGTTTGAAAAGGGGAAAGGGGAAGTTGTAGATAAACAAGGATAGTCTAGTGGGAATACTTAGCAATGGGAAGTGCTGGCACACCCCACAAGCCTGTTAGAACACATTGTTTTAGGAGTCAGGATCCTCTAAGGGATCAAGTCCAGACATGAACAATAACTTGCATATTGTCATGTCATGAACTACAACGGAAATCACATAAAGGGGAATAGGGGTACAAGGATTCATAGTAGAAACAAGTAAAAGAAATTAACATGCTAATTAAACATTCAACTCTATATAGACAGTAAAGTGGACATGGATGTAAAGGCTATAAGTAAACACAATGGGATTATGGTGAATCTAAAACTAGAACATACTAGTCTCAAAGAAACAAGTGAAAGAAAGCAGTAGTCTTGCAAAGCCAAAGTGCAAACAGGCAGTCAGAATGCTATGATCTTAGAAAAGAATCGTGAGATTGTAAGGGTGAAATATGAAGTGTAAAAGTGTTGAACTGAAGGTGTGTTCAAGTGCAGAAGGGTCGTGCCCTTTTATAGTGTAGGAAGCAAGCATAAATAGGTAAGAAAATAGTTTGAAAATCAATTACACAAGGTTTCCCCCTAATTAAGGGATTCTAATTTCAAACGGGCAAAACTAATTAAGGAAATGGATTCATCAAACACTTTTTCAAAGCAGCATAAAGGGGGTAAATACATAAAGGTCTATTTAAGGACAGGGTCTTGACAGCACACAATTTCTGCAAATAAGGAAAGGAAATCAGTTAACAGCCAAGAAAATCGAAATTTGAAGATTCTGTATGAATGAACCAAGTTCGAAAGATGGGAAAGATTTCAACTTAAGGAAAATCAGTACCAATCAATTAAACTTATTAAAATGAATTCTGAATTAATCACAAGTTGGAAACCATTCTGAAGAAAGATTCCTCATATATAAAAGCATACAGACACGTTAAACATGAAGAAATTTGTCATGCTATTCAGAAGAGTCTAGTGTAGGAGAATCAGAATTATGTGCAAACAAAAGAAGTTCACACTTAGTTCATAGATTCAGATATTAATCTAAAAGAGTCAAGGGTTCTCAAACAGAACCCTAGTTTGATCATATGCCCAAACTCGGAGGAACCCCCCAAATTCTAGGGTTTGCGGCTCGAGTCAAATACAGAAATGAGGAGGCAATAGGCTTAGAGATTT
Organism: Nicotiana sylvestris; assembly: GCF_000393655.2. Classification (NCBI taxonomy): domain Eukaryota; kingdom Viridiplantae; phylum Streptophyta; class Magnoliopsida; order Solanales; family Solanaceae; genus Nicotiana; species Nicotiana sylvestris. The sequence continues at coordinate 60,001,451 of NC_091057.1, read as the reverse complement.
CTTTTCAGAATCTCATGAGAAGACAAGCAAATACAATAGAAAATTCAAAGCAAATAGAGTGAAGGAACTAACTTCAAAGCACAAATGAGAGAACAATATGGTAGTAGAAGAAACATGTTTAAGAAAAACCTTTTAGGAGGGACTTAAATAGGGTTCAGTAGAAGAGAAAACAAAGAACTTACAAACTTAGTAGAAAATACAGCAGAGGAACGCAAGGATATCAGAAAAGCATAGCAAAAGAACACATATGGAAACATAGCAAGATAAACATGTGAGAGCGTGGTGTAGAAGAACATGTATAGTAGTAGGAAAGTATAAGAAAGCAGTAGAAGCACATGTGTGGTAAAAGGACAGAAACATATGAGCACAGTGGAGACAAATACACACAAAGAAAGAAAAAGAAAATTCGGAGAGAACCTCGAGTAGTCAGGGTATCAGAAGAACCCTAGAATTAGAAAGTCTTGGAAAAGGTCCGATCTGAGTCGGATAGGTTAGAACCAGACTTAAAACACCATTGTGTGCCGGAGCTGTGCCGGAGATGGCCACAGAACCTTGAATTGGTGAAGATCTGAACGCACACCTTCGAGGTCAGACCTCGAGCCTTCGAATACCAAGTGTTTAAGAATAGAGGGAGATGAGTTTAATCCCTCAATGGCCTGAGAGGCCATGGATTCCGGTGAGATTGAGGTTGAAGATGGTGAGAGAGGCTAGGGTTTCGAGAGAGTTTGAGAGGAGAAGGATTCCAGAGGCGGCTATTTGAGTGGAATGAGCTAGGGTTAGGGGTGTGGGTGAATTAAAAAGGAAAGGAATGGTCGTGGTTGTTGATCAAAATGATCAAAGGAATGATCGCGGCCGTTGATCAAAATGATCAACAGCCTGAATTAAAATAAAAGGCTGGGCAGGTTAAATTGTTTGGGTCGGGGGCGGGTTGGATTAAAATTGGGTTGGCCCGTTATGGGTTTGAAATTGGGTCAATTAGGGGGATCAATTTGGGCTATAATTGAAATAAAATGGGGCCAGATTTTAAATAGCCAATTTTTTCCTTTTTACTTTATGAAAATAGTAAAACAACTTCTGAAAATAAATTAAAGGTACTGAGTCAATTAATAATATATAATATTAATTTAAAAATATTGGAACCAATTTCATAATTATAAAATGCTATTAATCTTAAAATAGGCTAAAATTGCAATTATATGCAATTTAGCTTTTAAAATACCAAATAAATTTGTAAAAAATGTATAAAAATTACCCTAGCTATATTTTGGTATAAATTTGAGAATAAAGTAAGTTATTCACCAAAATGATAATTTTGGGAATAATTATTGGTTTTTGTATTGCTAAAATAGGCAATAAATCAACTTAAAAATCTTTTAGAAATTAGGAAAATTACTGAAACACTTGGAAATACTTATATATGCATATATATGCTATTTTAAAAGTATTTACATGTAAAAATATATAGGAAAAAATTGGGTATCAACAACAATATCTTAGAATTTTTGGTGGCCCATTCTCCTTGTACCTGGTGCACGAGGAAATCTGAAGCACTGATTACTAGCAACTCCTGAATATTTATGTCGATTGCAAAGTTGAGTCCTAGTATGCAGGCTTCATATTCTGCCATGTTGTTGGTGCAGGGAAATCAGAGTTTAGCAGATACCGAATAATGTTGACCTGTTTCTAATACCAAAATGGCTCCAATGCCCACTCCTTTGAAATTTGCAGCTCCATCAAAGAACATCCTCCAACCATCGTATGTTTCGGTAATGTCCTCTCCTACAAATGACACTTCCTCATCAGGAAAATACATTTTCAAGGGTTCGTATTCTCCTCCCATCGGGTTTTCAGCAAGATGATCTACCAAGTCGTCTTTGGGACTTGCTTTATTTAAATCCCGATAGTCAACACATACTTTGACTTTCCCATCTTTCTTCGGTACTGGCACAATGTTAGCTGACCAGGTTGGGTACTCAACAACCCTGAGGACTTTGGCTTTGATCTGCTTGGTAACTTCCCCCTTGATTTTTTAGGCTCATATCTGGTTTGAACTTTCTGAGTTTATGCTTCAATGGCAGACACATGGGATTAGTAGGTAACTTATGAGCCACTATGGACGTGCTTAGACCGGTCATGTCATCATATGACCATGCGAAAGTGTCCTCATACTCCTTTAAGAAGTGGATGTACGCTTCATTTTATGTTGACGATAAGTGAATACTGATGCGAGTTTCTTTGATGGTCTCGGCGTCTCGCAAAATTACTGCTTCGGTCTCGTCCAAGTTGGACTTAGGCTTATTCTCAAAGCTTTCAACCTCCTTAACAACTTCCTCAGGCATCTCATCTTCTTCATCTGAATCACTATTCTCATTTTGTGTTGCCTCATTTAATGTCACAGTCACCGGTTCATCAGGAAAAGTAACTGTAACGCTGTAGAAAGAAAAATATGAAAGATAACAATAAATAATAAAGAGCAATGCATTTGATTAATACTTAAAACATCCAAACAAGTACGGCTCGATGAATCGAGCATTTATTTTGAAACAAGTGAATTTTAAAAACAAATTATTGAAAATCTTAAATGCCTAGAATGGCTATAGGAATAAAATCTGCCAAGCTACCCAGGGACTTGGCGGGCTCGGGATAGTGTGGGGGTCCAGTTCCTGAGAACAACTCTCTTTTCCACAGTCTAAATAGTGAGGCCTTCTTCCTCCTCCTCCTCAATTATTTCACTGTAGTCCATGTCTTCATCCTCCAAGAACAGATTCTTCAATCCTGCTAATGCTTCTTCTTCTGCAGTTCCCCATATTGTGTCAGTTTGGTGAAAGCTTGATCCAGATGTGGCACTGGTTGCTCGAGGGGGTAATAAGGTCCATGCCATGGAGGTGACCAATCATTATACTCTTGCCATGTATAGTGGTATCCTAGCCCAAAGGTAGTGCCGTGACGCTTCAGCTGTATCGGCTTAGTAATACCCTAGAGATTCTTCCCAATATCCTTGTCGGGTTCATACCCAGACCATACCAGTATGCTTTCTATTTTTCTGCTCCACCATTTGTTTTTTTTTGATGGCATTGACACGTTCGATATGATGGTAGGTTTCCCCTCCCAACTTTATTCTATTTCCAATAACCGGGGTGGTTTGACTTGTCTAAATACGGTTACTCCCATCTCCGTGAATGATCACCTCCTAATAGTTCCATTCAAATTTCACGGCTTGATGTAGTGTGGAAGCCACGACCCCAGCAGCATGTATCCATGGTCGGCCTAACAGAAGATTGTCTGAGGCTGATATGTCGAGCACCTGAAATTCAACGTCGAACCAAGTTGGCCCCATTAGTAGAAAAAGATTAATCTCTCCAATCGTGGCCCTTTGGGACCCATCGAAAGCTTTCACATTCATGCTCCCTGCCCGTATCTCATGGAAACCTTTGCTCAGTCTTTTTAGAGTATCCAACGGACAAATATTGAGGCTTGAACTCCATCAACCAAGACCCTGGCAATGAACATGTATTCAAATTGCACTGTGATATGCAATACTCTATAGTTATTCAACCCTTCAGGCGGTAACTCATCTTCATGGAAGAATATCTTATGACTTTCCAACACTTGCCCTACCATATTGTCCATCTCTCCATAGGTGATACGTTTGGGCACATAGGCTTCACTTAACACCTTCATCAAAGCATTCTTATGTTCCTCTAAATTTTGCAACAGTGACAGTATGGATATCTAAGCTGGGGTTTTGTTCAAATGATCGATGACGGAATATTCCCTTGCTTGCACTTTCCTCCAAAGGTCATCTGGTCTGGTTTCGATGACAAGATGCTTGGTAGCAACATCCTTACCTGGTCCTCCCAAGTGTTCAGGTATATAGATTCTCCGGTCCTGGTCATTCCTTGCATACCATCAGATTCCCCCATTTTTGCCTTCCCTTTTTCGCCTAGCCTCGACAACATAATCCCATGGTATTGCTTTTGAGTCAAAAAGAGTTGTAGTTAATACTGTCACCGTGAAAGGTGTGACCATTTCCACTTAAAATGGAACATTGGTGGCCGCAGGCGGAGCTACCTCTACCTCAAACGGAACTAATGCAGTTATCTCAACTTCGATTGGTGTATGAGTCTGTACTACAATGGGAGTAAGTGTGACCGCAAGCTTAAAGTCATTGCCTTCTCAAATAAGCCCAATTGATCCCTCAGGATCCCATTCCTAATTCGTCTCTATCACATGTAACCCACCACCTCTATGATTAGGGAGAGGGTTGTTATGGACACTGGGTGTGGCTTCCTTTGCTTGTATGATCTTGTTGTCAATTAGCATCTGGATCTTATCTTTCAAGGTTCGGCAGTCGTTAAAGGTGTGCCCTTTCATACCAGAATGGTATGCACAAGTTTTGTTTGGGTTAACCCATTGGGAGGGGTTCTCTAATGCCACAGCAGGAATAGGGGTGACGTAAATAGCAGCTTTTAGCCTTTCATACAGCTGGTCGATGGGTTCAGCAATAGCAGTGTACTGTCTAGGTGGTTTACGGTTAAAGTTTGGTCGTGGTCTTGGAAAATTTTGGCGAGTTGGAGGTGATTGGAAATGGGATAGTTGGGAATTATAAGTATGATAGGTAGTGACTGGTTGGGAATATCTGGGAGATGAAGGTTGATATTTGAGTGGTGGTGCTTGGTATGTGGGTGGTGATTCTTGGTATATGGGTGGAGGTGTTTGATATATGGGTGGAGGTATTTGATATGTAAGTGGAGATTTCGGGCCTTGAGCCACCATTACTGCCCCAATGTCTCTCTTCTTTATATGTCGCCTGATTGTAATGCCTTATTTGTGGCATGTAATGCCTCAAAATTCGTTACCATCCCGCTCTTGATGTCTTCCTCAATTCTTTCCCCAAGCTTGGTGATATTAGAGAATTTATAGTTTTCAATAACCATAAATCTTTCATAATACTGCAGATCCTATGCTCTGACGAAGAACTTGATCATTTGTTCCTTATCTAAAGATGGCCTGACCTTGGCCGCTTCCGACCTCCAACGAGAAGCATACTTGTAGAAGGTTTCGGCCGGTTTCTTCTTAAGATTCTGGATGTAGAAAACATCTGGTGCATTCTTTGTATTGAACGTAAATCGGCCTATGAAATCCGATGCCATACTCACCTAATTGGACCATTTCTTGGGATCTTGGCTGATGTACAAAAAGAAAGCATCTCTAGTAAGACTCCTCATAAAGAGTTTCATCCGAATCTTTTCGTCATTCCCGACCCTGACAAGCTTGTCACAATAGGTCCTCAGATGAACCCTGGAATCACCTATACCATCAAACATCTCGAACATGGGAGGTTTGTATCCCTCTGGCAGTTCTACATCTGGCTGTATGCATAGGTCTTCATAGTTCAAACCTTCTATTCCCTTGTCGCCTTCGACACCCTGAACTCGACTCGTCAACTTCTTGAGTTCTTCAGCCATGTTTTTAATGAGTAGGTCCTTCTCGGAGGATTCCAGTGTAAAAGAGATTGGTTGGATAGAGTGAGGCATGATTTCCACGTATATGGGGTTGTTTTGGTGAGTGCCTGGTGCCTGGGTGTAGTGGTGGTCATTAGTAGAGTTTTGAGGGTCAGGAATGGGTTGTGGGGTATATTGGGGAGTATAATAAGTGACGGTTAGTGGGTAATGAATTGGTTGATGGTGGTGTTGTGGTAGAGTTGGTATTGGTAGGGGATTGAGATTTTGGGGTGGGGTTGCGTATTGATGCGGTGCAGGAGGGTTTTGCGGATGTTGGTTCGGTGTGTTTTGGGGAGGCGCTGGGTTCTTTATGTTTTGTTGGTTCATGTCGAGGATATTCAGGGTGAGTGATAAGTTTGCCAAGTTGCGGACTTGCTCAAGTTCTCCTTGTAATTCTAATATCTTTTGTTCCAACCTCAAGACTAGATCATTTGATACCGGGGTACTCTGACCATCTGAAGCTTCTGCGTTCTCAACATTCTCCTTTCGGATACCACTTAAATTGTCCATTTTTTCTTTTCCTTTGCCTTTTGTATTACTTGGAGGAGGAGGAGGTGGAGGGCCTCTAGATCTGGTGTGATATGCTGATCATGCCAGTATGAGCAAACCAACCTTAGGGAATGGGAATAAAGAAATAAAGAAAAACAAAAGGTAAACAAGTCAGTGAAGATTCTAAAATGTTTGCAATATTTAAACACATATTGCAGGAATGTAAATACGTGTCCTAATTTGGGAGCCTCATTGTGCCCAAGGTAGGCCTAGCGACAAATAAATTGGAGAAATTTAGTGCCAATAATTTCCTCATTTTATTAAAATAAAAGTAAACGAACCAAAACGAAACTGAATAAGATAATGTCACTAATGGCTCTTGGCCTTATTACATTTGAAAGGAAAGAAAATAAATCTAATCTACTTGGTCCCAGAAGGACCCTCTCTAGACTGGATGCTCTTGTCGATCAACCCTCCCAAATCGCGCAGGTCCAGCAGCAGGAATGCCCTTGCAAGATGTCCTCCTTCGTTACCTTCAGCGTTCTAGCAGTTAGTGACCATTTTTCTCATCTTCCCTTACAACTCCATTAAACTGTACTCCAGGTATTCTAGCCTCTCGCTGGATTTAATAGCTCTTTCTTTCCACTCGTTAATCATTTTCATATCAGCCTTATGAAGTGCCATATGCTCGGTTTCAGACTCTCGAACTCTTTTCCGCAACTTATTGTACTTCACCTCAGCTTTAACAACCTCGTCTATGACCCCATTTCTTGGCCCAAGTTTTGGCCCAATGACCCTAGTTATGTTGTCCTCCAACCACAAAGGGTAAAGGTATGAGTTGCCCGAATGATATTGGTCTGGCTCAATAGTATCCTTCTCTACAATGATCTTTAAGGTCCACATGTGTTGCGCTTCATTCTTATACGACATGGCGGCACCTTGGAAATTGGCTCTGAAGTGACACATTTTGGCTCGTGGTATGATTTGTCTCCTACCTGCTTGTCTCATAACCCTGAGAGGAGCGTAAGGGTATATGCCCCTCAACCTGATCAACAACAAGTGCGAAAAATCCCTGGATCTGATGATGAATTCATCGGTAGGGAACCATTCGAACATCCACTGGACTTGATCCTCAGTCAAATTCTCGAAAAGTTGTACCCATCCCACAACTTCCTCTGGCTAAGCAAACATGTCTGGAATGTAGTTCATTCTTTTGGGATGATGGAAGGCTATATGATCATTCCACGACCTTCGCAAAAATTCTTGACGATATTGTCCCTTTTGGAGATGTTCCAACAACCAGACCTGTAGCAGCAAGTTGCAACCCTCGAAAAACCTGAACCCCTTCTGACATCGCTCCAAAGCAAAGTACATGTCTGCAACAATCATATGGACGATAGTGTATGTCTCATCCCGATCCCGTCCATCAGAGTTTTGGTTACCATGGCCAGCCTAGTATGGATCCTATCCCCTTGGATTGGGAACACCAGCATGCCCAAGAAACACATGATAAACACGAAGACCCTATGATGAATCCAAACTAAAGAAGTGATTGAGAACTCATCATCAAAAATATAGTAGGAACTGCTGTGACCGTATCTTTCATAAAGAAACTCAAAAGGTATGTAGGAGTCCTTTAGGCATTTCAAGTTATGATTCTTCTTCAGCCCTACCATTTTCAGAAATCCCCTAGCAGTACGATTTTCAAGTGCTAACAGATTAGGGCTATCCCAAGGCAACCCATCAAATCCTCCTATCTCTTCCAGAAGGGGTGTCATTTCTATGTTCCCAAAATGGAACACAACACTTTCCTTGTCCCAAAACATAGTTGCAGCCAACATTTTGTTGAGGAAGATCCATCAGAGAAGACAAGTTTCCTAAGACTCGTTTCACATGGTTTTGGTCACATGAAGGAAGATACCTCCACCAATCTAGCAAAAGTGAGGGTGTGCTAACCATACCGAATCTAGGGACCTCGTGCCTCATTTTCTGCAAAACAAAGAGAGTTAGGCCCTTTCCCCCTCCAGGTTTGTCTATTTATACAGTAATGAATAGTATATCGGGACTTATTTCTCCAAATTAATGCATATAATCGTGGTTACGTCCGTTTGGATTGTGGAAAACCCGATGGACTTTTGGACAAGGCTTGTCTTAAAGGGTTATTATGCATACAACACATTAACCCAGCTAGGTTTGACTATGATACATGTACAATTTAATAAGAGTGAGGTTGCTATAGAGGTCTAGACTGGGACCCTCAAGCGAACAACTTGAGGGGGAAAGGCACGGAACTGTCGAACGCACCGCTGATTGACTAGTTTTACCGCAAATATGCCTTTTCGGATTTAAAGGGTGATATATAGAAAGAGGCAAACACTCATTAAGTGTTGCTATAGGATTAATTACGCATGAGTGGAATATTATGTGAGCATGATTTATGCAACAATAAATAGCATGTTGTCAAGTATTTGTACATAAGAAAATAATAAATACAGTATTTAAATAATTTAAAGGGCAGTTACAAAAAAGAAAACAAAGAGACAAGTCAGTTGCAGAAATAAAAAAATCATAAATGCTTTGAAAAATAGACAGTTAAATTCAAATAAGGGGAAAGGGTACGTGGGATAGAGCATGCTTGGACTAATTCACAAAAGGTAAGTTCGTTGTGGTAAGAGCGTAAAAATATCCCCAACAGAGTTGTCATGCTATCACGCCCCCTTTTTCCCTTTTTGACGGGGAAGTCCGGGTTATAACATTCATGGGGGAAATAACTCATTTCCTTTTGGGAATTGGGTATTTGAAGAGTCGCCACCCAATGGATTATGGTGCGTTAGGGCACCTTAGAGTGATTATGTTTACCGTGAAAATGGTAACAACAATTAGATTTATAAATGTGAATCTAAAAATACGTGATCTATTCCCGAGCTAGTTGTTAAAGTAGTTAATGCTAAGAACATGAAGTATAATGATAAAATGCGAGCTAAGGCAAGGCAGTAATCTAGCCAAAAGGGATTGTTATCCGAGTGTAGAGATGGTCGATGGGACCTCGGGGTCGGCATTGATATTGATCTCGAACTACCAGGTACAACTCGGATGGGATAACAATTAAAGGTATAATTAAATAGGGCTCTTTCGGCCAATATTAAGCTATAGAATGAAGAACAAGTTAAGAAGCAATGAATACTGGGGAGGCCTCAGGCCAGTATCAAGTGGTAAGGAGAATGACCGAAGATAAATGACTTTGAACCAAGGGGAATAAGAAAATTAAAGAAGAGAGAGAGAAGATATTATTGCACTTGAGTAGGATCAATGGAGCTCTGCCTTGAAAGGTGTCGGAGACCCCCTTTTATAGAAAGGGGGCGCCCAAACTTAGTACAAAATACTTAGAATGACAAAAAAGAATGAGATGTTACAACTCGTTAGTTTTACATCGCATGAGGGCTGGCATCGAGCCGCTTGAATAGATTTAATCGACCCCGGGTGCATTCCTTGGGGAATTCCTACGTTCGTCGAGGCCTTGGCTGATGTTTATTCTTGGCAGGGCATTGGCAGATTTTGAGGGAAACGACCGACCCGAGATTCCGTGCTTCCAGAGTCACTCTCCGAAGCATTACGTCGGGGGGGGGGAATCAGTTCCTCGGTTTTTACCGCACACAGATAGTCTCCGTATTTCTTAGAGGGAAATGATAAGAAATGGTATAGACATATCATTTCCTGATCCCCTGTAGCGGTATTATGCCGATGGTGCATCCCTCCTTTGACAGGTATCGAGGTACTTTGCCTTTTCGCTTCTTCGGGATCACCCAAAATGTTACGACCCTTGGAGTCATATAGTTGCTATCGGTTCAGCTTCTATGATTGTATTGACTGCACTTGCCATTACATTTTTCGAGGGTGGTAATGGCGCCATCGTCTGCTTTGCCCTCCCTATAAATAGGGCTCCTTGTGGCTAGCTTTTCTACTCAGACTTTCTTCGATACCTATCTCTCCTTCTTTGAAGTTCCACCATTTTTCCATTTTTGAGGCCCCAGGCTTCCAGATTTTATGCTATATGCGCCTGGACTCCTTTCTTGATCTCTTTTTCATTTTGACGGAATTGTGCCGCCATGATGTTGCTGTAGTCATTGTCATCTCGGGGCAATGAGGAAGAGGGTTGATTCCTTCCGACCCTGGGGGTATTTTTTTGGACTATGCACTACAGCTCAAGAGGGGGCTCGAATTATACACCGTTGCTCACCCTCCTCCCTCGGCTTGGCGCGTTACACCCCTTTTGGATTCCTGGGAGGTGTGGTGGCGGTTTTTGCTGGCTGTTTACTCCCGGGCCGAGGCAACGTCTCAAGAAATGGCTTGTTGGGTTTGATACTGGCGGGATTCATGACAGCCAGATTTTTCACCCAGCCACTTCTTGTCTCCTTCCCTCACCTCTCTTCCTTTTGAAGATGCCATTCTAATGAATTGAGATGAGGCCCCTGAGGGTCTCGTACTTGGAAGATATTGTCTTTGAGTTCATATGCCCGAGGGGATGACAACAGAGATACCGCACAAAATGTAGGCTAGACTCTTAGGCTTTTGCTGTATGCATATCTTTGGATTTCTTTTTTTGCGTGATGATCCCCTCGCGGGCTTTTGTAATCATATGTAAGGACCCCTCGAGGGATGTTGTTTATGGATTTCTTATGACTATGAATATACTTTTTCTGACTTTTACTTCTCTTACTTTCCTTTGTTCTTGTATGCTCCCATGCCCTTAGAGTCTTTTTGAATGCCTTCTTTTATTTGTTGACAGCCGATATTTGACTTGAGTGTGTGCGTTCATTCTGATCTCCTTCTGATCAACATGTCTCTCCTCCAACACACCGTTATACTTCGGACAACCTTTGATCGTTCTGATAGTTTCGAGCTATCGGGGCCCTCCGAATTGTTTGGAGATCATGCATCGAATTTCGGGGCCTTTGGGAACGTCATCCCGGATGAAGGCCATCTTTGAGTACCTGGGGGTCCCGATTGATCTTGATGTAGATAATCCATTTAGAATGTATAGGATTGACTGCTGCTGAGGAGTTTGCTTGTATTTGGGTTCTTCCTCGGACCCTCGTGGAGCATTTGATTGATAAAATGGCTCCACATAGGGTTCTTTGTGTCCTGGCCCAAAATAAGACCAGTAACATCAGGCCACCGGATCCTTACTATGAAGGCGTGGGTGGTGTCTTCGGACTTCGTAGTGGCCTTTGAGATGAGGCTTGACCGAGGGCCGGCGGGTTTAGGGACGCTAGTGGTTTCTCGAATGCAGTCTCTGGGCAGAGATTTGCTTGTATTTAGGTTATCTAGATCGATATCCGGGGACGGTTTCGTATGAGTGTATGATAAGATGCAACTGTATTTTCTAGCTGGCTTTCTTTGGCATAGGCCTTTGTATGCTGATCTCGTATTGGCGAAGGCATTGCTGGCCTTTTTGGGATTTATCTTATCGCGATAAAGGCTTCCGGGGTTGGCTATCATACTGGTGCCGGATACGATGCAAATGGCTAGCGCCCTTGGTTGTTTTTGAATTTGTCAACGTTTTTCTCACATGCAATGTGAGCCTACTTTCGCCTCCTCGGGGGTCGTCGGAACCTGCCTTTAATGGCTGCTTTATTTGGGGAAGGCAAGGACTGGGCTGGGGCGAATCGTTCCTCCTAGGAGTTGGTGCCACACCTTTGAAACCCTCGTCAGTTATTTGAAGGGATGAAAGGATGTCCTTCAGGCGGTACTCCCCGCATTTCGCTGACTCTATCTATGATGATGGTGAATCCAGCAGCCGGTTTTTCCTTTCTCTGTCACGGGCGTTGTTGGTGTCGGACGGTCCCTTGGGGGCATGGATATACCCCCTCCGGGGGTCATATATTTCTAGGCAGGCAACGATGATAGTGAGATATGTGATGTGACAGAGCCTTTTATCAAGGCGAGGCCGTTTCACGCCTCTGAGGAGAATGGATCGATTGAACCGGGTGTGTCCGGAGCCCTTGATTCCGGGATGATGGGCCAAAATTATGGGAGCTATTTGATGGAGCAGATGGCTTCTCGTAGTACATGCTTCATCCCCACTGCCCTTAGGGCTAACCCCTTTTCTGTTATATTTAGCTGTAGAAAAAAGTGGAGGTTTCGGAGTATCTTAAGGGCGATGTCAAGCTTCGCCAGAGTGACTCATTGGGAGCTAAGGGCTCAAGTGCAGGCTCAAGCTTCTAAGGGGACGAATGTTTCGGCCAAGGTCTCTTCTTTTTTAGGTCCAACTTCTTTTGACTTGTGATAGCGCCAAAGTTCAGCCGGGTATGATTGGGAAACTTCGAATTTGATCTTCCAAAGTTTTAGAGCCGAGATAATTGATGATTGGGTTGAAGTGACATTAAGCCGAACTGAGGCAGTTCGGGAGATGGCGATTTGTATGAAGGGTGCTACTGATGACCAAGATGAGCTGCAGCGAGCCCTTGACCGAGAGATCGAGGAATATGTTCGTTGCAGGTCCCGAGGAGAGGTAGTTGAGCAGGTTGGTGCAAGGGGTCCCGTTTTCCCAGAGGAATTGGCTCGAGCAAGGGGAATAATCGTGGCGCTTGGTCACTTCTTGCTGAAGTTGCGAAGGGCGATTTTTGACAGGCTGTATCCCTTTTAGCGCGGAGTGTATATTTTTTATTGTTGCTTTGTTTTTGATATATGCAGAATATGCCTGTAGATGGATAGTACGCCTTTTTTGCGCATGCAATATATAAGATGGAATTTGAAGCTTTGTTTCTTATGTACCTTTTTCTTTGTTATTACTTTCAACCGGGCGGGCTTGTTTTGCTGTTCGGTAGGATCCTCATAGGTCCAGAATTGATCGGGCAGATTGGGGGCTCTTATGCATGATTTTTGACATGAGCAGGTACTGGGGCCTCCGTGCTTGGCCTGGCTGTTAAGGCTTGGTCTCCAAGTCGGGCTCCGACTCGAGCTTTCTTGTTCTTTGAATTGTTTGTGCCCGTGCGGGTAGGTAGTATTTGTTTTGATCTCTTGCCCTTGGCCATTCGCCGCTCCAACTGTTTGTTGGGTCCAGTTTCTGAGTTATATTGTGACTGGTGCTTCAATCAACCCTCAAACTCTCTCTTGCCTGCATGGGCGAATGATGATGGCTCTTTGTGCTTTGGGTCGAAGTGACCTTACGGGCGCGTAGCCTGGAAATTTAATTGGCTGACAATGGTATGTTTCGAACCTTGCCCTTAGGCATCCTGCAGTTTAGCGATTTTGGGTCCAGTCTCCGAGTCGCATCGCAATTCGAGTTGTAATCGACCCTTAAGTTTCCCTGATTCCCTTGCCGGCAATAGTAGCATTTATGCCGTGCCCTTAGGCATATTGTAATTTTCAGGTCCAGTCTCCGAGTCGCCTTGCGATTCGAGCTGCAATCAACCCTTAAATTTCCTTGAGTTTCTGGCCGACAATAGTGGCACTTACGCCGTTTTGTTAGTCAAGACCTTTTAGTATGTGGCCCGAAGGCTTGCATAGTTAACTATTTTGGATCCGGTCTCCGAATCAGGTTACCATTCGACCTAATTTTAATCCTCAAGTTGTCAAGATTTTTTAGCTGGTGACAATGGCTCTTATGCTATTTTTGCCTGTGGGCTTTTTGTAGGCTTTGTTTCCGCTCGTTAAGGTATTTTTATAGTATTTTTGCCTAACCCGTCGTCGGTTCCAAAGGAACCTTGATTTCAGGTCATTGTCGGCGATGTTTCGAGCACCTCGTAAGGTTCATAGCTCGTAGGTCGAGTAGAACGATGCTCTTGCGATTTGGAACCGACATGGTCGGAGCTTGTTTTTGCCTGTTGAGGGAAGCCTGTTTTAACCGGTTCTTTCCGAAGTATATTTGGAGTAGTGGCCTGCCATTTTTAGCAACAGTCGGGCGTCACTGAGTCATGTTATTTTGGCAGTCTCAGCCATTTTTGATACCTAGTGATAGTTTAGGCATATACATCGAGGGTATGCCCTTTAGGGATTCTTACAAATGCGATGTATTGTCTGTTGAGGTCTTACAGTTTGTCATGCCTGTTGAGGTCTTACAGTTTGTCATGCCTATTGATGTCTTACAGTTTATCATGCTTATTAAGGTCTTACAGTTTGTAGAATAGATCTGGTTAAGTCGAGGCTGCCCGCTAGGGGTCTTACAATTTCAGTTTTTTCAATTGTATGGCAATTAACAGCAGTCTCCGAGTCATCGAGTTTGTTTAAGCTTTAAGACAGCTTCTCATGAGCTCAGAGTTGCTTTCCAGGGGCTTGATGAGCCCGGAGTTCCGACCCTAGGGTCATGCAAGTTGTCGAATCGCTAATGCTAAGCAAACATTTGCCGGGGGACTTATTTATTGCTTGGCATAAATATATGTTGTAAATACATATTGTCCCGTTACTGTGAGCTAGGCCCGCACGGGTGTGGCTCCTCTGATTATCTGATCCATTTACATGATTCCGTTTTGGAACATAGCCTGCCATTTATTGGCCCTTCCGAGGGGATGGTGCCCTTAAGAGGAGGTCATTACACGTCGTCGGACTGTAGAAAAAAGGACTGCGATCTTGTCGGATCCCTTTCTTGGGGGTTCGTTACTCCGCTAATAATCTTGTCGGCGGGATCCTTAAGTAGGAAACCCGATCGAGGAAAGAGAGCTCGGAGGATCCCGCGGAGGCCTCGGATCTCCGAGTGGAGTTTAGAATTTTTGAATGCCTCGGCTGACTGCCTGAATGTAGGTTAGTAAAAGGAAAGAAACAATTAAAGGAGCAGAGTAGTCCTTCCCTGTCGCGGGGTATGTAGGCAACGTTTTCAAGGTCTGGTACGTTCCTGCCATTTCGGGGCACGAGCCCTAATGCAGCCTTCCGCCGCATTCAACCAGGCTTGGCCGAAGATGCAGTTCTGCTTACCCTTTAATCCCTTCGAGGGCAGAGCTGTTGATGCCGGCGGTGGGTCATATGGTGAGGGACTTCCTCTAGTCGCGTGTAGCTTTTTGTCGAATGCCTTAGTCCTACCTTTGTCGGGGAGTTTTCATCGCTTTGGCGGAGTGGTTTCGAAATCGCCTCTTGGCGGTGTGCCCGTTGTCATCCTAAAAAAACGTCCGTGCTTCGCGTGCTCAGTGTTCCAGTCCGAGCTCAAGCAAGATGTATAGAGCGAGCGGCCTTCCTGATTGTTGGGGCGATCGTCGTCTGGAATCCACCAAAGATTTGCGGTGTGGGAGTAATTTGGTTCGTTAGTCCGAACTGTCCTATTGGCTTTGGCCTGACGCCATCGGTATAGTTGGTCGAGTCACCTGTACTCATGAACATATGCTTTATTTGAAATAGGTAATATGATGGAGGTGGTTACCAACGCGTGAATACGAGGCCGAGGCGAAGTCTCGGCATCCCTTTCCTTGGATGCAAGTGTGTCCTTTGGGTATATTCCCTAGACCCGTCTTTTCCTAGCAATGAGCACTTTCTCTATGCATTTTATGGATCTTTGAAGGGTGTCGCTGCCCTTTTACTGTCGTGGCAATACGTTGTGGCTTGTAAGTTTTGTTTTTCCTGATATCCTTCCTCCCTTGGAGCTGGATTCGAGCCTGACCGCTCGATGATACTTGGTGGCGACCTCTATTGAATAGCATGGTTGTCGTTCTTTTGAGCCGGTGACCCCGCGCGCCCCGTGGTTTCTGCACTGGGCCATAGTTCTTTTGAAGGGGTCTTGGTCGAGCAGGTCTAAGTCGCTTGGTGTTCCCGGCTTCGCTTATGGTGATCACGATGTTCGGTATAGCAATGCTGAAATTGCACTCGGCTGGGTGGGGTTTCCCTATCAGTTGTGCCTTGTTGAATCTGGTTCCATTGGAGGTTCCTCCAGGGTGTTGTCTTCGGGCCATCTCCCTGTTGTTGCAAGGTAGGTTGCATCTTAAGTCGTTCCTTCCGTTCGCCGTGCATGGATTATACCTCCATCTACTTTGTATCAGCTTCTTTGTCGGGAGTCTGCTTGGATATATCGAACCCGAGGAAGTTCTTGAAGGGTTGTCCATGGCCTTGATTCGGACCTGGTGTCGGGTGTGGGCATCCAACCGGACCTCGACTGGGTACTTGATCAGGCTTCGCTCGAAATGCCCTGGAGTCTTTGGGCATGCTTCGCTTAGGTTTCGGGTGAAGGCCTATGTTGGCCGATCATCCAAAACCAGGAGCAATCTCATTCGTCCTATCAGGGAATGGGGTACGGCTTCCCGCGGTATTTCATTTCTCCTTCGTTCGGCCTCAGGTGTATCTGGTCCTCTCAGTACTGCTTTGATGGCACTGGTGCACGCTTTCGCGGAGGACCACGCTGGTACGGTAAGCGAGTCTGTGACGTCAGGTGGCAGGCAACGGCGCTGCGTCACGGTTTCTCTTGAAAGAGTTTCTTCGAACTTCCTCAACGAGATAGGCTCGAACTCATCATCTCGGGTGTCGCTGCCTCTGAATGAGCACGCGCAAGCGGCGGTGCGCCCGTAGGGATCCGAGGTCCTATCGCACCTAGGGAGTTCCGGCGTTCCGAGTTTCTGCGAAGCGAGTTCCAGGACCGTTTCCTCGGGAGACGGTTGCTATAGGAGCTTCCACAAACCCGATTCGATCCTTTCGAAGAGATTCCCAAGCATCCTCACTACGGCGGAATTGGTTACCGACCCGTCGTTACTTGGTCTCTCGGGTATTAGCTCATCGTAAGGAGACATCATCGACACTACTGCGTTGGGGGTCCCCGGACGACTTTGCAGCCGAGCGATAGCCAACTGTCGTGCCTGCAACTTTTCAAAAATAACATGAAGACTAACTTCATGTTCTACCCGGGCCAGGGTTTTTTGTGCTTTCTGTTGGTCGCTATGCCGTACGCTCGTCGGTGTGAGATGTTTTGTTGACTTGTTATGCGTCCTGTGAATCTACGTCCGCTAGGATCAGTCCGGGAGCGATATCAGTATTCCACAGAGGTGCTCCAATGGTCGGGAAAGCCATGCCATTTTCCTCGTTATTTTTGAGGTTGTTGTTCTCAACTCCGTTCACCGAGCTGGACATTTTGGCCTCAAATCAAAGGATATTGGACAAGAAAAATTGTAAAAGATAATGTGCTTTTGTGTGACGAAACCATCTGTGAGCACATGATTTTTGCCCTATATGAATTATTCCCATAAATTCAAAACAAAACAATTTTTCCCATTGCTTGCAATTTTGTGGATTTTTTTGGCATTTTCTGTTATTGTTTGCATTTTTGTTTAAATCATAAAAAATACAAAAATATTGCATATGCGTTTAGGATTTAATTTTTATATTTTTAGATCAATTAGTACATTAATTTGTTTAACAAAAATAGAAAAAATCATAAAAATAGTCATGTTGCATTTTAATTTCGAATTTTGGCAATTTTCTTTTTATTTGGTATTTAATTAGTTGTGGTAATTATTATTTAGAGATAATTAAGTTAATTTAGTAGAATAATTTGGTTTAGGGATTAATTAAGGTTTTATTTTTATTTTGAGAAGAAAAATACTTTTGAAATAAAAAGAAAAGAAAAGGAATAAAAAAGAAATCAGAAGTTGGGCCAATTTAATTAAAATCCCAAGCCCAAATCAAATACCCATCCCAAAACACGGATAGACCCAGCCCAGACCCGTCCCCTACCCGGTCCAGCCCCATTGCCACCCAAACGATGTCGTTTGACAAGTTTTGATCAGGGCCGTCGATATCATTTGATCAAACGGTCCACTACGTCGCCCATTAACCCGACCATGACCCAATCCAAAACCAAACCGCCCCCTATTTAGTCAAAACGACCCTGTTTCAATTAAGGATTCAATCAGAGTCATTGGATTCAAATCATCCAACGACCCTAATTAAATCGTGGATTTTAATATACCCAGACCCTTCAGCCCCTCTCCCCCCTCCTCAGTCACCCTCGTCTCTCTCAATTCCCCAAACCCTAAAGACCCGCCACCCTAATTTCCACCGCTTGTCGCCGGCGGCTGTGCCTCCGTTCACCACAAAAAATACACCCCAGAACCACCACAACTTCCTCTTCTCAAATCCTAACTTCACTTCCTTCGAACATCCTTGGAATTTCTCGAATTTTGATTTAAAGGGATAAACCCTAGCAGCCGCCACCATTCCTCACCACCTTCCGGTGGCGGCGCCGCCTCCGTTCACCTCCAAAATTACACCCCATGATCATTAATACCCCCTCTTCCCAAATCCTTACTCCATTTCCCTCGATCATGGCCTAAACCCTTCGAATTTCAAATCTAGGGTTCGAGCCATAAAAGCCCAAAGACAAATTCAGACATGCAAGACTACTCCTTCAAGTTTTCTCAAGTATTCAGGACGGTTTGTTCACAAAATAATGCTGCCCGTTTGTTCTTGGCAAAGAACAAACGATTGACATTATTTTGCGACCAAACTGAATTATCAATTGCAAGTTCAAATGTAGGGTGAGTTCGTTCCTATTTTTATGATTATTCTCATTAGTATATTTCTGATTTTCGTCTTTTCCCATATCTGTTTCTTTTCTCTGGTCGTTTTCAGTTGAAATTCAACCAGTCCTCCAGTTTAAAATATCTTCTGTTCATTGTTTTGTTTTTCAAACTGCTTTGTTGTCGGCTTGTTTAAAATTCTAAAGTTATATCTTGTTTAATCACTTAGTCAATTTAACTAGGATTAGTCTGATAATTTGGGTAGTTTCTTGCTTATTTGTATGTAATAATCAGTTGATTAGTGTGGGTTTAATTCTCAAAACTATTCAAGTGTTTACCTAACTTAGGAAGTTTCTATAGTGGTAGGGTTTTGAATACACTAAAGATAAGATAGAGATAAGGTTTAAGTGGAATCAACTATTAAAAATGGGGAAAAGGAGAATTGGTAATGGTGAATGCACTAATTGGCTGCCTATTTAAAGGCTAAAAGATAGAGGTTGAAAACAAAAAGGGGGGAGTGAGAGAAAATTCTGAAAAAAATACAAACGGCTAAACTGTTCCATTGAAATCTCTTGCAACTTTTGAATTTTTATGGTTTCTGATAGCTAATCTGATTTATCTGGGTTGAATTGTGGTTCGAATTGGGAGTTGGGGTTTGTTTCTGTTGCTGTTAGTCTGTTATTGCTGCTTCCTTTTAAAGTTTCAAGCTAATTTCTGGTCTTTTGCTGATATTCAGGTATGCATTTCTGCATTCTCCTTAACTGTAATGCTTGATTTGGAATCAGAAATGAAGATCTGGAGCTTTGAGTTATATTCACCATTAGTTGGTTCATAGATTAGCTTATTTTTCCACTTTGTTTTCTTTTTAATCTAACTTACTGCCCTTCGAACCACGGATATGTGATCAATGACTAAATTTTAAAATCATGTGACATGGTAGTTTAGTTGATATCCATCTTAGTTTGACTTCTTAAAATATAGTCATTTGTATTACTTGTTTGTTTAAGGTCAGTACTTGAATATGTTTAAATGTAGTTGATTCTTTTAAATATGTACTAAGTAAGGCTTTCAAAGGTAATATGGTATGGATTTGAACCTTGCATGCAAGTGGAATGGATAGTTCAGGGCCATAACTTCTGATGTTTGATTTGTGTAGTGGGTATCAATGTTACTAAATGTCTGCTTACCTATAGCAAGGATAAAGGTGTGATCTAGGATTCATTCTTAGCTTAGTTCTGATCTCAAAATCTGAGTCTTGTGATAGAAGTGAAGTTATAGTTTAGTGTGACTATTGGAATTTACTACTGATTGAACATGGTGGATGTAGAATTTTGAAGAACTGCTGTCAAGCATGTTAGTGCGGGATATGTTAACTTAAATATCTTGTTACTTTACAAGTTAATTTTCGTTTTTTTAGAATCATTTGGATTGAAGATTCATAGCATGGAAAATGGGTTATAGAAGAACAATTGTTGATGTATATATGACAAATTCGATTGAATCATGTTTAAATCTATACATCATCTAGTAAAATAAGTATGCGTGAGGATTTAAATAACATTTTTACTCCTTTCTAGAATACTCAATTGAATGGTTATCTCGATTTGGTGCATATGAGTTTTCCCGTGATTAATGATCTATTGGTAATGCTGAAGCTCAAATTATTTAGCCTTAGGAATAATTCAATAAGCAAAAGAAGTCAAGTTGTCTTTCGAAGGATAAAATAATGATGTGCATTTGTCTAGGAAATACCTTAAATAGTAATGATCATTGTGTTTCCCATTTGTTTGATAATTTAAAAAAATGAAATGCAAAGGATTGACCTCTGTGTTGTTGTGTGGAATCAAACTGAGGAACTCATCGCTGGTTAAAATTGGCCTTTGTTTAAATTTGGGCTCTCTTATGGGCCAGTTTGGATCGATATTAACTTGTAATTCAGAACAATCTCACGTCTGTGGGCTATAGGGCCGCATGCTGGGCCCAAATTTTAACTTCACACTGTTAGCCTCTTTCATTTATTAAATTATATTCTCTTAGTTTGGACCACAGTAGAAACCTTGTCCATTAACATTTGGGTAGTTGCGATCTTAGTAGCCTTTTAATTAATTCATCATTTTCTTTAGCGTTGGAGGTGTGTCATGATGACCAATTGCATAAAGTATGGCCCTCACTTTATAATCTAGCAACCCCTTAGGATAGAATAGTTCGAGGCGCGCCATGCCAAATAAAACTACATCTGCATGGCCTTCATTTTAATTAATTTGATGGCCTTCATTTTAATAAAACTACATCTGCATGGCCTTCATTTTAACTACATCTGCATGGCCTTCATTTTAACTACATCCGAGGAGGCGTGTCACCTAGTTGAATTTCCATGGCCCTCGCAAAAATTGCAAACGCGTAGTTGCTTTAGACGTATTATTTTAATTATTTACCTTCCTAAACTCGGGTGTACATTTCATGTGACCCAAATCCAAATTATAACAACGTTAAATAATATATGTCGCGGATCGCGAGTGAATTTCATGTGGCGTGATCAAAAGACGTGTTTTGTATAACGTTGAAATCTTCCTAAAATTGAATAAAAGCGGTTTTAAAGTAAAAATGCACATAGGTTTAAAAGTGTTTTAAAATAAGATAATTAGGCCAAGAATAACAGTTGAGCGACCGTGCTAGAACCACGGAACCCGAGAATGCCTAACACCTTCTCCCGGGTAAATAGAATTCCTTATCCAGATTTCTGTGTTCGCGGACTGTAAAATTGAGTCAATCTTTCCTCGAATAGGGATTTAAAACCGGTGACTTGGGACACCATAAATTATCCCATGTGGCGACTCTGAATTTTTAAAATAAAATAATCCCGTTTCGATTGTCTCTTAAATTGGAAAAAACTCCCTTGTATACTTTACGGGTGTAGTAAAAAAGGGAGGTGTGACAGCTCTGGCGACTCTGCTGGGGAAACGAACCCAGAATCTCTGGTTCAAGGTTCAAGAATTTGAGCTTAAAATAACTTTTATATTTTGCTTTATTTATTATCTAGTTTTATTCACATCTTTGGGCCTAATGTGCTAAAATGTTGCTTTTTTACCGCTTTGATATTGTTGAACTGTATATAAATTTTATACGAATCCCTCCTCTCTCTGAGTCTTCTAAATCATCTAGGAAGTGTGCACTTCGTGTGACTTCTTTTCTGTTAGAGTCATATCCAATTTTAGAACGAGGTTCGGACAAGTTTCAAAACCGGTGAAGCTTCTGTATTCCCGGTATGCTGCCCCTCCTCGGATCGAGTTGTCTGCTTGGGTAAGCCAGGACTAGAACAATAAACCCAAGTTTTAAACCTACTATAACAAAGCTTCATGTCGGAGACTCAACACAGTGGTTGGGTCTGTCAAGGACAGGTGTACCTAAAATGAAAAAGGACCATCCTGATGCATCTTACTTGCTACTTGTGCATTTATTTGCTTCAAATTTGCATGCTGACCGGCTTATAAATAATGAGAGAAAGTTGAAAAAAAAGAATAAAAATGTGAGGGTTAAGTGAGTTCATCACCTGTTTTGAAAAAAAAACCAATGTCCAAATAATGCTGAAACTCTGCCGATTTTTTAAGAAAAATGAAATGAAAAAAAAGGGTTTTGTTTTCAAAAATAGTTGGTATTGTTTTATTTGCCCGAACTACGTCAGTTTGATTCTCACCGGATGTGGGATACGTAGGCAACCCCCATCTGGTCCAACTTCCTTTTTTGCCAAAATAGCCCAAAAGAACAAAATTTTATTTTTATTGCAAATAAGTAAGGTGATGTCATTCTTGTCAAAAATAGTCGAATGTCCCTCAAATGGGCGCCGTAAGGCTGTTTTTGCAAGAACAACCGCCTTTAGTAATTTTTCAAGGTTTTTGCTGGTTAGCCAACACAACCTTAAAATCTTCGTTTTCGAAGTGCTGAAAGGCCGTATTGGCAAAGCCGGATATTTTTGCGAAAATTTTGAAAAAATGGTCATTTTTCTTGAGTCAAAATGAGTCATAATTTTTTTAAATTACCTTAATAAATGTGCAGATTGAGCACAAATCAAAATGAACCTTTCTCAGTTGATGAAGAGATCCCTTTGGATTTGCATATGTGGTGGCATGATTTGGGGGACGATAGCAGGAAAGTTGTGACAAACGCATTGGGTGGTCTTATCGGGCTTTTGAAGGTTAAGCCCAGAAAGGACATAATTGAGGCCTTGATACCATTTTGGGACCCGACACATAATGTATTTCACTTTTCTGATTTAGAGTTAACCCCTACACTGGAGGAGATAGCAGGCTACACCGGCTACGACAGGAATCTTAGAAATCAATACCCGATGGCACCTAGAGCAGTAACCCCTCACAAATTTTTGGACTTGTTAAGCATCACTCGGGGCATCTGAGACGAAAATTTGGCCAAAGGATTCTGCACTTTCTACTTTCTGTACCGACGTTACGGGAACCCCCGTGGCTTCGAGACACCAGCTACCGGTCTTACTCATGCAGGGAACCAAGACAAATGGGAAGCTCGGAGGGGATTAGCTTTTATAACGGCGTTCTTGGGTATTTTGATTTGCCCCCGAAAAGACGGGAATATTGGGTTGAGACTCGTGGGGATAGCTGATTTTATGATGAAAAAGGCAAATGGGACCATAGTGCCGTTGATATTGGCAGAAATTTATCGATCTCTGACCCTTTGCCAAGAAGGAGAAAAATTCTTTGAAGGGTGCAATATGTTGTTACAACTATGGATGGAGGAACATCTTTGCCACTGTCCCGAATACTTGAATTGTGGTATGACTGGCCTCGAGTGCATTGAAAAACATGAAAAACGGGTAGAGGGTTATGAGTTCTCGGAGGGTACAAAAGCATGGCATGCCCACTTGAGATCGTTGACTGCAAACAAGATCGAATGGACGTTCAGGTGGCTCTCGGTCAGTGAAGTAATATATATGTCAGCTAAGGCATATTTTCTGTTGTTGATGGGTCTTCGGAGTATCCAGCCTTATGCTCCACACCGAGTCTTACGTCAGTTAGGACGATACCAGAACATCCCATACAATGAAGATTTGAGTCGGCAGGTCATTGAGTTAGAACCAAAAGCTGCTTTTCCAGAAGAAAAAATGCATCAGATTTGGCATCAGTGCAGATTCTTAGAGCCTAAAACTCAAATATGAAATCTATCTAGAGGTGAGTTGGAGCCTGGTTACCCTGCTTGGTATGGTAAAAGATCTCGAGTTCATCAGGAGACTGAAAGGCCCGCAAAAAGATCCCATGTCAGATAGTTCATTGACAGAGCACAGGTGCAATGTGAGTGGTTGACCAAAGAAAACGAGTACGGGGCTACCATAAGCAAGTTGGAAAGGCAAGTCATGGACCTTCAGTTTGAAAATGGTTTACAAGCCACCGTAGATGAGGGAGAAAATAAAAAACTAACTCGGGGAAATAAAGCCCTCAAAGCTCAAATCCGAAATATGAAAACAATTGCTAGAAACCCGTAAAGAAGCCGAGTGGGTGAAAGGCTTATAAGCAGTCTGAAAAAGAAATCCCTTGAGTGTCAAGATGACATGGAAAAGTCTAAGGCCAACCTAGCCAAACTCCGGGCATAATGGGCAAAGAAGGCGGAAGAGAGGGCAAAGTTTGTGCAGCAAATGAAAAAAAAGTATGAAGGGACAATCACCAGCCTGAAGAGAAAAATGAATACCCTCGAGAATGAAGCAGCCAAGCAAGCCAAGGACTCCAAAGCTGATAGGAAACATTGTTATGATTTGATGGCTCAGATGGAGGAAGGAATGCAACAATTGCAAAATCAACATCTCCATGACACTCAGGTATTAGAAGCCCGGAATCGCCGACTACATTGTTGTGAAATGCCAAGCATGTGAGGATATGACTCGCACCACTTTCTTCGCAACACTGATGACGTTTGTCCGACAGATAATGAGTAACTTGGAGAGGCTTCAAAGGGATCTTGCACATAGGCCCGTGGCGAGACCGAATGATGTCTCGCGGGCCCCAGGAGTATTTGAGGCATTAATGTATTCATGATTTTTTTTTACTTGAGTCTGTATTTTCTTTCTATTAGAGTCTATTAGTTTCTTTTGAGTCTGTTAGTTTTTGAGTCGTTATAATCCAAGTATTTGCTTTTTGAAAATCCCAAAAAAAAATTATTACTTATTTTTACACTTATATCCCAGAACTACGCAAAGATTTGATTCATGTGGGGTCATGATACATAGGCAATCTCCATAAGATTCGATCATAAGAAAGAGAAATAAAATGGAAAAGGGGGAAAATGAGAGAACAAAAACAACGAAGGGTCAATCAAAGAAAGGCATGAGTGGCAATAAAAGGAGAGGTCATAAATAGGAAAAGTCGGGATGACACAAGCAATCGAGCAAGTACATGATAGAAATGGTTAAAATGCTTAGGTGCATTGCATTCCAACGTGCGGTTACCTCTCTGTTAAGCTCTAATCACTAACAAGTTTGTTGTTAATGATATTCAGAATTCAGGTAGTTGTTAGTTTACTTAGCATACGGGCAACCCATCCATACAACACCCGGTCCAAGGGCGAATTGATCATGTCTAACCAGGAACTTGATGCGAGTATCATTGATCCGTCAAAAGAGGTGGAAGAGTTGGAAATTAATGCAATGAAAGAAGAGATGTACAAGTTGAAACAGCAAATGGCCGAAATGTATCAGGCCTGGGCAAAAGGGCAACCACCACCAGCTTACCTCGCCAACCCTGCCTTCATCCCGCCATTGACGCAAACCCAGGAATATCCTACTGTTGATTCATCTGCAGGATTTCCTATTTACTATCACTACCAAGGCACCACCTCCCAAACCCCGCAAGCTCCACCACCCAAACCAGTTCCATATCCTCCTCCCCCAATCATTCCTGTCTTCGTAGCATCCCCATCTACTACACTACACCAATCTTCCAGTGAGCCTGTGTTCCAAGCTCAGGATAACCAATACTACCCCCCAGAGCCCACTTTCAAAGCTTCAGAAGTTTATACTACTCGTTTTGATCTCCCTACGGAAGTTGAAAAACCATCCAAAAATCCCGAACAGGAGTAGATGTTCAGAAAAGTTAAAAGCTTAGAACAATCATTCAGAGACATGCGGGGGTTAGGAGGTCAAGTAAGTGTGGCTTACAAAGACCTGTGTCTGTTTCCAAATGTGCATTTACCGGCAGGGTTTAAGATGCCCAAGTTTGATTTGTACAATGGGCACGGTGATCCAGTAGCACACTTGAGAGGTTTTTGTAGCAAGATGAGGGGAGTTGGAGGAAAAGATGAATTGCTGATGGCATATTTCAGTCAAAGTCTGAGTGGATCGGCGCTGGAGTGGTACACCCGACAGGATCATGGAAGGTGGTATACATGGGACGATCTGGCGCAAGCATTCACTTGTCACTTCCAATACAATCTTGAGATCATTCCAGATCGACTGTCCTTGACAAAACTGGAGAAAAAGCACAGTGAAAGTTTCAGAGAGTATGGTTTCCGATGGAGAGAGCAGGCAGCAAGAGTAGACCCTCCAATGAAAGAAAGTGAGATGGTGGATTATTTCCTACAGGCCTGAGAACCTACTTACTATGGCCATATGGTCTCAGCTATAGGAAAATCCTTCAATGAAGTAGAGAAGATGGGAGGTATGGTAGAAGAGGGGCTCAAGTCAAATAAAATCATGAGCTATTTGGCTATTAAGGCGACCACACAGGCTATTCATGGCGGCACATGAGAAATTAGGAAAAAGAAGAGAGATGACATAACAATGGTTGATTTAGGAACTTGGTTCGGACCCATAGGCTCGTCTCACCACTATAATCAGCCTCGACCCCACCACCAAAGTTACCCCTCATAGCCCATATAATCCACCCCAACACTATTACCCCCACCAGAACCTCATTTTTCTGTCCACCATGCCCAAACATTCAACCAACCTCCCACCCACGCGCAATGGCGTGCGCCTATTCCCCAAAACACTTATCCACCCCCACGATCCTACCGAAACCCTCCTGGACCATGTTTCTGGCCTAATCAAGCATTGAAGGATAAAAGGTTGTAGAAAAAGAAAATCTTTAATCCATTGGGAGAGTCATATACCGGTTTATTCCACAAGCTAAGACAACTAGACATGCTGAGGCCGATACAGTCCAAATTGTCAAATCCTCCCCTAAAAAATCTTGATTATTCCGTGAGCTGTGAGTATTGTTCTGGAACTCCAGGTCATAACATAGAGAAGTGCTGGCACTTAAAAAGTGTTATCCAAGAGCTTATTGATACCAATTGGATTGAAGTTCAAGCTCCTGAGGCGCCCAATATCAACCAAAATCCGATGCTAGCCCATCAAGAGGCAAATATGATTGAAATAGTGCATGAGGGAGGGGAGCCCAGGAAGCCATCACAGACCGCCGTGATGATTCGGTCCAGTGGGGTCAAGAAAATTGAACAATTAACAAGTGAGAAATCAGTGCTCAAGTAAAGAGAAAGGAGTAGTGAACCATCCGTAATAGTTAAGAAGGGGTGTTCGAGTGATGTTGCAACAAAGCAAGAAAGGATGAAAGTGGTTGTGCCAGGAGTGGCAAGCAAACCTGTCGTAATCGTGGAGGGCGCCCACACAGATCATGTCAGTATCAAGCCGGTAACCCAGTTACCAATAGTCAATAGAAGGGTTATTCCATGGAATTACGAACGGGTGAGAGTGACTTACAAAGGGAAAGAAATCAAAGAAGAAGTTTGCGAAACCCAGGGTTTGACTCGCTCGGGAAGATGTTTTGCCCCCGAGGAGTTGAGAAAAGCTAAGATCTCCAAAGATAACCCACTGCTGGTAAAGAAAGCTATAACTGAAGAAGAGGCAGAGGAATTCTTGAGGAAGATGAAGGTGCAGGACTATTCTATTCTGGAACAATTAAGGAAGACGCCTGCTCAAATTTCACTATTGTCATTGTTAATCCACTCAGACGAGCACCGTCAAGCTTTAATGAAAATCTTGAATGAGGCTCACATTCCCGATAAAATCACCGTGAACCATCTGGAAAAGATAGCCAACAAGATCTTTGAAGTGAACACAATCACTTTTTCCGATGATGAATTGCCCGTAGAGGGTACTGAGCATAACAGAGCCCTTTCCTTACGGTGAAATGTGAGTACTCTGTGGTTACCCGGGTATTGGTCGATAATGGTTCCAGTACGAACATATGCCCTCTCTCCACTATGAGTAAGTTGATAGTGGAAGATGAGAAGATTCATAAGAACAGCATCTGTGTCCGGGGATTTGATGGTGGAGGCAAAGATTCAATTGGGGATATAATGCTAGAGCTGACGATAGGGCCAGTTGAGTTCATAATGGAATTCCAGGTGCCGGATATAGCTGTTTCCTACAATCTGCTGTTAGGTCGACCGTGGATTCACGCCGCTAAAGCAGTCCCATCAACACTACACCAGGTGGTCAAATTTGAATGGGATAGATAGGAAATAGTTGTGCATGGCGAAGACAGTTTATGCTCTCACAGCGATGCCATTGTACCATTCATTGAAGTGGAAGATGACAAGGGACCGTGGCTCTACCAGGTTTTTGACACGATGGTGGTAGAGAAAGTTCTAGAGGGGAAATACATTCCAGATCTGAAGATAACCGCCGCATCAGCCATGGTGGCCTATGAGATGTTGAAGAATGGTTTTTTTACTTAGTAATGGTTTGGGCTCATCTTTGGAAGGCATCATACAGCCGGTGTCTCTTCCTGAAAACATGGGAACATTTGTTCTGGGATTCAAGCCCACTGTCGCAGACATAAGAAGAGCCAAAAAGTTAATACAGAGGGCATGGGTCCTTCCAAAGCCAGTCCCACGTCTTTCCATATTATTTGTCAAGTCCGGTACTAGAAAACGACCGGTAACAACAATTCCCAGTCCTATGATTGATCTTGATAAGGAGTTAATTGAAGGATTTGAGAAGTTGTTCGAAGGTGTGAACATTGTGGAAAGTAGTGAAGGTTCTAGCAACGCAGAAATTCAATTCGTTGGGCCAAAAACAAAGCTTAATAACTGGAAAGCCATTCCTCTCCCTACTTGAAAGGAGTTTTGGTAGTTTATTTTGATTTTCCTTCAGTTTGTCTGGGTTATTCCAGGGTTGCAATCCAGATTTTTTTATCTTTTAGTCTGTTTGAGTGTGAAAACCTTGTTATCTTTTATCATTCAAAGAAATGCAATTTACCTTTTTTCAGCATTCCTGATAGTTTCCCTTTTGTTTTTTTTCTCTTTTCTGTACAATTCTTTTTACGCTGGTTCTAATGACATGGCATGCGTGAGGAATCTTTAGCCCAGTCTTAAAAATCAATCTGATTCTGAAAAAATAATTCAAGATGTAGAGTGTGATGACGAATCAGAATATGATAAGGAAGAGGCCTTTGAAGAAATTAGTAAGGAATTACATCACTTTGAAGGAAAATCCAAACCCAACCTGAATGATACAGAAGCCATCAATTTAGGGGACATAGATAATATCAGAGAGACTAAAATAAGCATCCACATTGAACCAAAGATCAAGGAAGAGATGATCAAAGCACTGATTGAATACAAAGATAATTTTTCATGGTCATACGACGACATGCCGGGTTTAAACACTGATTTAATGGTCCATAAGTTACCCACTGACCTGACATTCCCTCCCGTCAAGCAAAAATTGAGAAAGTTCAAAACTGATATGAGTGAAGATTAAGGAAGAAATCACTAAGCAGTTGGACGCAAAAGTCATTCGGGTCACACGATATCCCGTTTGGTTATCTAATGTTGTGCCAGTACCAAAGAAGGACAACAAGATCAGAGTATGCGTTGATTACCGCAATCTCAACAAAGCAAGTCCAAAGGATAATTTCCCACTACCCAACATCCACATTTTGATCGATAATTGCGCCAAGCGTGAGATTGGATCTTTTGTTGATTGCTATGCAGGGTATCATCAGATTTTAATGGATGAAGAAGATGCGGAAAATACGGCATTCATCATGCCATGGGAAACTTATTGTTACCGAGTAATGCCATTTGGTTTGAAAAACGCCGGGGCAACTTACATAAGGGCAATGACTACTATGTTCCATGATATGATACACAAGGAGATTGAGGTGTACGTAGATGATTTAATCATAAATTTGAAGCAGTAGGCCGACCACGTCGGAGATTTGAGGAAATTTTTCTAGAGGCTTCGTAGGTACAACCTCAAGCTTAACCTTGCCAAGTGTGCATTTGGTGTTCCATCCAGAAAATTGTTGCGATTCATAGTCAGCCGTCGAGGCATTGAGTTGGACACATCAAAGATCCAAGCTATCCAAGAATTTCCACCTCCGAGGAACAAGACTGAGGTGATGAGTCTGTTAGGGAGATTGAACTACATCAGCAGGTTTATTGCTCAACTCACAACAACTTGTGAGCCTATTTTCAAGTTGCTGATGAAGGATGATGCGGTCAAGTGGACTGATGAGTGTCAAGAAGCATTTGATAAGGTAAAAGGATACTTTTCAAACCCACCTATGCTGGTTCCACCAGAACTAGGGAGACCTTTGATTCTTTACTTGACAATCCTGAAAAATTCATTTGGTTGTGTATTGGGTCAGCATGATATCACTGGCAGGAAGGAACATGCCATCTACTATCTTAGAAAGAAGTTCACGGCTTATGAGGTTAATTACACTCACCTGGAAAGGACATGTTGCGCCCTAACTTGGGTAACACAGAAATTGAAACATTATTTGTCATCCTACACTACTTACCTCATTTCGCACTTGGATCCGTTAAAGTATATTTTTCAAAAGCCTATGCCCACAGGGAGACTTGCGAAGTGGTAGATTTTGCTCACAGAGCTTGACATCGTCTATGTGACTCGGACCGCAATGAAAGCCCAAGCGTTGGCTGACCATTTGGCCGAGAACCCGGTCAATGAAGAATATGAGCCATTGAGGACTTATTTTCCCGATGAAGAGGTGATGCATATTAACGAGCTAGAGCAGACTAAAAACCAGGTTGGAAACTTTTCTTTGATCGGGCTGCTAACATGAAAGGAGTTGGAATAGGAGCCATGCTTATTTCTGAAACAGGGCATCACTATCCTATTACGGCTCAGCTTCGTGGCTGAGTACGAAGCATGCATTTTGGGTTTAAGGCTAGCTGCAGACATGGATGTCCAGGAAGTCTTCATCTTAGGAGACTCAGATCTTCTGGTACATAAAATTCAAGGAGAATGGGAAATACGAGATTTGAAGCTCATACTGTACCGACAATGTTTGCATGATCTTTGTCAACGGTTTTGATCAGTGGAGTTCAAGCATATTCCAAGGGTCCATAATGAGGTGGCCGATGCTTTGGCTACCTTGGCATCAATGTTGCACCATCCGGACAAAGCTTATATCGATCCTCTACATATTCAAGTCCGAGATCAGCATGCTTACTGTAACATGGTGGAAGAAGAACTTGATGGTGAACCGTGGTTCCATGATATGAGGGAGTACATCAGAATGGGAGTATATCCGGTGAAAGCCACGGGGGATCAAAAGAGAACAATTCGACGGTTGGCAAGTGGATTTTTCTTTAGTGGAGGAGTTTTGTATAAAAGAACTCCAGATCTTGGATTGTTGAGATGCATAAATACTAAACAAGCCACGACTGTCATGACCAAAGCACATTCTGGAGTCTGCGGATCGCATATTAGTGGATATGTGCTGGCGAAGAAAATTCTCCGAGCAGGTTATTATTGGCTTACCATGGAGCGAGATTGTATTAGTTTTGTGCGCAAATGTCATCAATGGCATGTACATGGAGATTTAATTCATTCTCCACCATCGGAATTGCACACAATGTCGACACCATGGCCCTTCGTTGCTTGGGGCATGGATGTCATTGGACCAATTGAGCCAGCAACATCCAACGGACACAAATTCATTATGGTAGCCATTGATTATTTCACCAAATGGGTTGAGGCCAAAACTTTCAAGTCCGTATCCAAGAAGGCAGTGGTCGATTTTGTTCACTCAAATATCATCTGTCGATTTGGGATAACAAAGGTGATCGTCACAGATAATGGTGCTAATCTTAATAGTAACTTGATGAACGAGGTATGTCAACAATTTGGGATTCCAAGCAATGGCATGAAAAATTACCATTCGCATTGTTAGGTTATCGCACCACTGTTCGCACTTCAGTAGGCGCAACTCCTTATTTGTTGGTATATGGCACTGAAGCAGTGATACCTGCGGAAGTTAAAATTCCATCCCTTCGGATTGTTGTTGAGGCCGAAATTGTTGATGATGAGTGGGTCAAAACCCATTTGGAGCAGTTAAGTTTAATTAATGAGAAAAGATTGGCAGCAGTGTGTCATGGTCAGTTATATCAAAAGAGAATGGCAAGAGCGTACAACAAAAAGGTGCATCCCCGAAAGTTTAAAGTGGGTTAGCAGGTATTAAAGCGCATCCTTCCACACCAGGCCGAGGCGAAAGACAAGTTCGCCCCAAATTGGCAAGGGTCGTTCATTATGACAACAGTGTTGTCCAACGGTGCTTTGTATCTAACAGATATCAAAGGCAAATTTGTAGACATGGCAATCAATTCTGATGCATTCAAGAGACATTATGTATGATTTCTTTGGTTCAAATGTTGATTGTTTGTACTTGGCATTGTTTCGAAGATTGGAATGACGAAGGCAATTTATTTTGCTATCTAAACACTCTACCCTTTGTTATCCCTTTTTGAGCCTTATTTATTGTTTTCATACCCCTCTTTTGGAATCAATAACGAAAAAGGGAGAAAAGAAAAAGAAAAGAAAAGAAAAAAAACGAAAAGAGAGTACAAGAAAACAAAGAAATTCAGGTGTGAACTACGTTTGACCTGATTCCTATTAAGGATACGTAGGCAGCCTCACGGCTCAGTCATATCAAAATAAAAATCAAAAAATCCCCAAGTAAGAAACTGGGGCAGAAGTTGTGATTGTGGTTAAAAATCAGATTCCAAAAGTTGTAATTTTGAACCCATCTAAGCTGTTTTGAGCCTTTTTGATACCCTTTTCTTTCCAAACATATCCAAGAGCCCGCATTATTATCCAAAGAAAGACCTTCCGACCAGTCTTCGAGAGATGCCAAGTCAAGCAAGTAAAGAGGATTCATATCAGGGGAAACACTCCGGTTTAAGCAAGAGAAATCAAAAAATGAGAGAGTCTTATTGGTGAAAACTCTCGTGGGCACCATGAGGCGATGAAAGCTGAGAGAAAGTAAAAATGAGAGAGTCTTATTGGTGAAAACCTTCACAGGCACCATGAAGCGACAAGAAATTGAGGAATGAACAAATGAGAGAGGTTTGTCGGTGAAAACCCTTCAGGGCACTACAAGCCGAACAAGGTCCATAAGTTGGCGGAAGGTAAAAATTAGGTTGTGGAGACTTGGAGCACAAAGTAAAATAATTGGAAAAGTGATTAGTTAAATAGACTGGGTTGATTAATCCAAAATGCATACCATGATTATTGGTGCCAATTACTCCATTCAGATAAGTTTCTTTTCTTCTCTCCAACAGTCATCTAAATTTGGATTTTCTTCTTTATTCTTAATTCTCAAAATCGTCGAATTTCATTGCTGTTAATTTTACTCCTCTAAAGTTCTTCCAAGGATAGCCTTGTTTCAACAAATAAGAAAGAGTTTCAAAGTTTACTACCAGTTTCAAAATTGCACAAAGAAAAATGCGGCTAGGACATGACAGAGATAGTGTGATGAAAAGTGGGACATAGAGTGTAAGCAAAAGTTAAATCGGTGAAATGGTTCAGCAATGTCTAAGGAGATGTAAAACAACGGTTGGGGTGTAGAGCACTCAGATCATCCAGGGTCCTGGGGTTAAGGATCAATCAGAAGGTCAAACGATTCTCGACCGGCTCAAGGCAGCCAGTCAAAGAAAAGCATGGCAAAGGAAGAACCACCTTCAGCAAGAATGCCACAATTAACCACTGCATTTTAAACTAACAAGATTTTCTTTGATTTGAAACAGGGGATAAAATTTCGTTTGTTTTGGAAAGACCCCCGTATGGAAAGCAAGTACCAAGCAGGTTTGATCGCAAAATTCTCAAGACCCTCTTGGATAATGGGACTTAGTTAAAATTCAATACAATTATAAATAACAAGATCTAGCATAAGTCTTACCCCAAAAGAAATGTAGGTTGGCTTTGATGTTTTCATTTTTAGAATAGGATTCAATTCGACATTTCAGGACCCCCCTGAATAATGAGACCTAGCTTTAAGAGTTATATTAGATAACAAGATTTAGCGTAAGATCTACTGTAAGGGAGTATAATTCAGCCTTAAAATTGTCACTCTTAACATAAAACTTGATTTCGATTTTCAGGACCCTCCTGGATAATGGGATGAGTTCTAAGACTGTCTTAAAAAACAAGATTCAATAGAAATCATACCTTTAGAAGATATAATGTAGCTTTGAAACAGGCATTTTACTAGAAGATTTCAGGGCCCTCCTGAATAATGGGATCTAGCTTTCAAATTCTTATAGATATTTGGTAGCATGATTCAATTAACACTCACGGATATGCCTGACTACCAAACTGGGGTAGAAAATTTTCTTTTGTTTTGTCTATTTTGTGGAAGTCAGGTGCCCATCTGAAGAGCAGGGAAGGACAACACTAGTTTCAAAGAATAGAAAGTAGTTCATACCCAAGCAATCAGGCACCCGCCTAGAAAAACAAGGGAGGACAAGTCAAAGAAAAGTAGTCTCAAGAAGAAGATAGTTCAAGTTTCAGCAATCAGGTGCCCACCTGGAGAGCAAGTGAATACAATTCAAGTTTTAGCAGTTAGGCGCCCACCTGGAGAGAAACGGAATACAATTTAAGTTTCAGCAGTCAGGCGCCCACCTGGAGAGCAAGGGAATACATTTCAAGTTTCAATAATCAGGAGCCCGCCTGGAGAGCGAAGGGAAGAAGTACAATTCAAGTGTTGGTAATCAGGAGCCCACCTGGAGAACGAAGGGAAGAAGCAGTTCAAGTGTTGGTAATCAGGAGCCCACCTGGAGAATGAAATGAAGAAGCAGTTTAAGTGTTAGCAGTCAGGCGCTCGCCTGGAGAGCGAAGGGAAGCAGTTTAAGTGTTGGTAATCAGGAGCCCGCCTGGAGAACGAATGGAAGCAGTTTAAATGTTTGTAATTAGGAGCCCGCCTAGAGAACGAAGGGAAGAATCAATTCAAGTTCGGCAATTAGGAGACCACCTGGAGAACAGAGGGAAGGCGACAATGGTCAAAGGAAGACAGTTCAAGTTTCAAGGGGAAAACAATTCGAGTTTCATAGGAAGGGAACACAATTCAAGTATTGGCAATCAAGAACCCACCTGAATAACCAAGGAAAGGCAATAGCAGTCAAATAAAGACGGTTAAGGGTTCAGCAATCAGGCACCCGCCTGAAAAACAAAGGGAAAGCACCTCAGAATACCCTTCAAGACATGCAATAAAGGAATCTCGCTTGGAGAATACAAGTTAAACAAGCGGCAGAAACTGCAAGATCAAGTTTGAAGATACAAAATAAATCCTTATAATTCATAAATCGTAGTTTAGTCTAGTTTCTTTTATTTTGTCATGGTGTAATAAGGAGGTCAGTAAGCAGTAGCAGCAGTAGCAACAGTGAAATCACAGAGTATCCGAAACACAGAGTAGTCCCAGCTACCGAAACATCCCAAACTACACTGACCTGATTCCTTTATAGCCAAGGATATGTATGAAACCTTTGAAGTAGAGGTTCGGTCAGATTTTTCAAAAAAATGCTTCCCACGGAGTATTCAAACGGGCAAAAATTGCTCGTATCCGCTCACTTTATCTTTGCACGAAAACTCTTCGTGTTTCGGGGCAAAAAGGGGCAGCTGTGAGCACATGATTTTTGCCCTATATTAATTATTCCCATAAATTCAAAACAAAACAATTTTTTCCCATTGCTCGCAATTTTGTGGATTTTTTGTGGCATTTCTTGTTATTGTTTGCATTTTTGTTTAAATCATAAAAATTACAAAAATATTGCATATGCGTTTAGGATTTAATTTTTATATATTTTGATCAATTAGTACATTAATTTATTTAACAAAAATAGAAAAATCATAAAAATAGTCATGTTGCATTTTAATTTCGAATTTTGGCAATTTTCTTTTTATTTGGTATTTAATTAGTTGTGGTAATTATTATTTAGAGATAATTAAGTTAATTTAGTAGAATAATTTGGTTTAGGGATTAATTAAGGTTTTATTTTTATTTTGAGAAGAAAAATACTTTTGAAATTAAAATAAAAGGAAAGGAATAAAAAAGAAATCAAAAGTTGGGCCAATTTAATTAAAATTCCAAGCCCAAATCAAATACCCCTCCCAAAACCCGGATATACCCAGCCCAAACCCGTCCCCCTACCCGATCCAGCCCCATTTCCACCCAAATGACGTCGTTTGACAAGTTTTGATCAGGGCCGTCGATATCATTTGATCAAATGGTCCACTACGTCGCCCATTAACCTGACCCCGACCCGATCCAGAACCAAACCGCCCCCTAATTAGTCAAAATGACCCTATTTCAGTTAAGGATTCAATCAGAGCCGTTGGATCTTAATCATCCAACGACCCTAATTAAATTGTGGATTTTAATATACCCAGACCCTTCAGCCCCTGCCCCCTCCTCAGTCACCCTCGTCTCTCTCAATTCCCCAAACCCTAGAGACCCACCGCCCTAATTTCCACCGCTTGTCGCCAGCGGCGCCGCCTCCGTTCACCACCAAAAATACACCCCAGAACCACCATAACTTTCTCTTCTCAAATCCCAACTTCACTTCCTTCGAACATCCTTGGAATTTCTCGAATTTTGATTTAAAGGGATAAACCCTAGCAGCCGCCACCATTCCCCACCACCTTCCGGTGGAGGCGCCACCTTCGTTCACCTCCAAAATTACACCCCATGATCATCAAGACCCCCTCTTCCCAAATCCTTACACTGTTTCCCTCGAACATGGCCTGAACCCTTCGAATTTCAAGTCTAGGTTTCGAGCCATAAAAGCCCAAAGCCAAATTCAGACATGAAAGACTAATCCTTCAAGTTTTCTCAAGTATTCAGGACGATTTGGTCACAAAATAATGGTGCTCGTTTGTTCTTGGAAAACAAAACTGATTGACATTATTTGGGTACCAAACTGGATTATCAGTTGCAAGTTCAAATGTAGGGTGAGTTCGTTCCTATTTTTATGATTATTCTCATTGGTATATTTCTGATTTTCGTCTTTTCCCATCTCTGTTTCTTTTCTCTGGTCGATTTCAGTTGAAATTCGACTAGTCCTCCAGTTTAGAATATCTTCTGTTCATTGTTTTGTTTTTCAAACTGCTTTGTTGTCAGCTTGTTTAAAATTCTAAAGTCATATCTTGTTTAATCACTTAGTCAATTTAACTAGGATTAGTCTGATAATTTGGGTAGTTTCTTGCTTATTTGTATGTAATAATCAGTTGATTAGTGTAGGTTTAATTCTCAAAACTATTCAAGTGTTTACCTAACTTAGGAAGTTTCTATAGTGGTAGGTTTGTGAATACACTAAAGATAAGATAGAGATAAGGTTTAAGTGGAATCAACTATTAAAAATGGGGAAAAAGGGAATTGGTAATGGTGAATGCACTAATTGGCTGCCTATTTAAAGGCTAAAAGATAGAGGTTGAAAAAAAAGGGGGGGAGTGAGAGAAAATTCTGAAAAAATACAAACGGCTAAACTGTTCCATTGAAATCTCTTGCAACTTTTGAAATTTTATGGTTTCTGATAGCTAATCGGATTCATCTGGGTTGGATTATGGTTCGAATTGGGAGTTGGGGTTTGTTTTTGTTGCTGTTAGTCTGTTATTGCTGCTTTCTTTTAAAGTTTCAAGCTAATTTCTGGTCTTTTGTTGATATTCAGGTATGCATTTCTGCATTCTCCTTAACTGTAATGCTTGATTTTGAATCAGAAATGAAGATTTGGAGCTTTGAGTTATATTCACCATTAGTTGGTTTATAGATTAGCTTATTTGTCCACTTTATTTTCTTTTTAATCTAACTTACTGCCCTTCGAACCACGGATATGTGATCAATGATTGAATTTTAAAATCATGTGACATGGTAGTTTAGTTGATATCAATCTTAGTTTGGCTTCTTAAAATATAGTCATTTGTATTACTTGTTTGTTTAAGGTCAGTATTTGAATTTGTTTAAATGTAGTTGATTCTTTTAAATATGTACTAAGTAAGGCTTTCAAGGTTACTATGGTATGGATTTGAACCTTGCATGCAAGTGGAATGGATAGTTTAGGACCATAACTTTTGATGTTTGATTTGTGTAGTGGGTCTCAATGTTACTAAATGTCTGCTTACCTATAGCAAGGATCAAGGTGTGATCTAGAATTCATTCTTAGCTTAGTTCTGATCTCAAAATCTGAGTCTTGTGATAGAAGTGAAGTTATCATTTAGTGTGACTGTTGGAATTTACTACTGATTGAACATGGTGGATGTAGAATTTTGAAGAACTGCTGTCAAGCACGTTAGTGCGGGATATGTTAACTTAAATCTCTTGTTACTTTACAAGTTAATTTTCATTTATTTTAGAATCATTTGGATTGAAGATTCAAAGCATGGAAAACGGGTTATAGAAGAGCACTTGTTGATGTATATATGACAAATTCGATTGAATCATGTTTAAATCTGTACATCATCTAGTAATATAAGTATGTGTGAGGATTTAAATAACATTTTTTACTCCTTTCTAGAATACTCAATTGAATGGCTATCTCGATTTGGTGCATATGAGTTTTCCCGTGATTAATGATCTATTAGTAATGCCGAAGCTCAAATTATTTAGCCTTAGGAATAATTCAATAAGCAAAAGAAGTCAAGTTGTCTTTCGAAGGATAAAATAGTGATGTACAGTTGTCTAGGAAATGCCTTAAATAGTCATGATCACTGTCTCCCATTTGTTTGATAATTTAAAAAAATGAAATGCAAAGGATTGACCTCTGTGTTGTTGTGTGGA
This sequence comes from Nicotiana sylvestris, assembly GCF_000393655.2. NCBI lineage: Eukaryota > Viridiplantae > Streptophyta > Magnoliopsida > Solanales > Solanaceae > Nicotiana > Nicotiana sylvestris. Next base: position 59,962,970 of record NC_091057.1, on the reverse strand, counting down.
ATCGAACTGAGGAACTCATCGCTGGTTGAAGCTGGCCTTTGTTTAAATTTGGGCTCTCTTATGGGCCAGTTTGGATCGATATTAACTTGTAATTCAGAACAATCTCACGCCTGTGGGCTATAGGGCCGCATGCTGGGCCCAAATTTTAACTTCACACCGTTAGCCTCTTTCATTTATTAAAATATATTCTCTTAGTTTGGACCACAGTAGAACCCTTATCCATTAACATTTGGGTAGTTACGATCTTAGTAGCCTTTTAATTAATTCATCATTATCTTTAGCATTGGAGGTGTGTCATGATGACCAATTGCATAAAGTATGGCCCTCACTTTATTAACTAGCTACCCCTTAGGATAGAATAGTTCAAGGCGCGCCATGCCAAATAAAATCACAATTGCATGGCCTTCATTTTAATTAATTTGGTTTTGGTCCTTAGAATTCGAGGCGTGTCACCTAGTTGAATTTCCATAGCCCTCGCAAAGATTGCAAACGCGTAGTTGCTTTAGGTGCGTTATTTTAATTATTTACCTTCCTAAACTGGAATGCGCATTTCATGTGACCCAAATCCAAATCATAACAACGTTAATTAAAATATGTCGCGAATTGCGGGTGCATTTCATGTGGCGTGATCCAAATACGTGTTTTGTATAACGTTGAAATCTTCCTAAAATTGAATAAAAGCAGTTTGAAAGTAAAAATGTACATAGGTTTAAAAGTGTTTTAAAATCAGATAATTAGGCCAGTAATAACAGTTGAGCGACCGTGCTAGAACCACGGAACCTGAGAATGCCTAACACCTTCTCCTGGGTTAATAGAATTCCTTACCCAGATTTCTGTATTCGCGGACTGTAAAACAGAGTCAATATTTCCTCGAATCGAGATTTAAAACCGGTGACTTGGAACACCATAAATTATCTCATGTGGCGACTCTGAATTTTTAAAATAAAATAATTCCGTTTTGATTGTCACTTAAATTGGAAAAAACTCCCTTGTAACCTTTACGGGTGTAGTAAAAAAGGGAGGTGCGACACCATCAAGAAAATAATCACTATTATTTTTATTCGCACGGTGGGCGCCAAACTATTTACCGTGAAAATGGTAACAACAATTAGATTTGTAAATGGGATTCTAAAAATACGTGATCTATTCCCGAGCTAGTTGTTAAAGCAGTTAATGCTAAGAACATGAAGTATAATGATAAAATGCGAGCTAAGACGAGGCAGTAATCAAACCAAAGGGGCCTGTTACCGAGTGCAGAGATGGTCAATGGGACCTCGGGGTCGGCGTTGATACCGATCTCGAACTACCGGGGATAACCGGGGATGGGATAACAGTTAAAGGTAAAATAAAATAGGGCTCTTTCGTCCAATATTAAGCTACAGAATGAAGAACAAGTTAAGAAGCGATGAATCGGGGGCGGCCTCGGGCCAGTAACAAGTGGTAAGGAGAATGACTGAAGATAAATGACTTTGAACCAAGGAATAAGCAAATTAGAAAAGAGAGAGAGAAGATATTATTGCACTTGAGTGGGATCAATGGAGCTCTGCCTTGCAAGGTGTTGGCGACCCCCCTTTTATAGAAAGGGGACGCCCAAACTTAGTACAAAATACTTAGTACGACAAAAAAGAATGATACGTGACAGACCGTTAGTTTTACGTCGCATGAGTGCTGGCGTCGATCCACTTGAATAGATTTAATTGAATTTGGGTGCATTCCTCGGGGAATTCCTACGTTCGTCGAGGCCTTGGTCTATGTTTATTATTGGTAGGGCATCGACAAGTTTCGAGGGAAGCGACCGACCCGAGATCATGTGCTTCTGGGGTCACTCTCCGAAGCATTACGTGGGGGGGGGGAATCAGTTCCTCGGTTTTCACCGCACACAGATTAACTCTGACTAGTTTGCATTACCAGAGATTTAAGGTAAGGGCTCGAAATAACCTTGAGGGAAAGGTGTTAGGCACCCCTCACGGCCCACAACGGTGGGTCCCGATCGAACTTAAACTATGTGAATTAGTCATGTTAACAAGTAAATAGTTTTAACACATACATGCAAATAAAGGCACATTTTTGACATTCTAAGTACATGTATGATTCAAGTAATGAAAGTAAGGGAAAAGGGTTTTAACAATTTACACATATGTAAGGAAAGTAAATTAATTTAAACAACGGGAGTTGGGGAAAGAGGTCCTAGGTTGGTTAGCCTACATGATCATACCCACATAATGCTCGGTAATCACTCCTCAATGAGGGGCTACATGTGACATTAGCGCGTAGTCATTATATCCTTACTACCCAATTCCATCCCTTTGGTCATAGCCTAAAGCGTTCTAGCAACCTTGAAAGATACCATATGTGTGTACTACTCGTCCCTTCCTTGTGGCCCTGGAGGTATTTAGGACCTCTAATTTAGGTAGTTCTAGACAATCCTAATGTATTTAAAGGAGAAAATCTAGGTGTCAATCAAAACAGTTAGGACTGTATTAAAGAGAACAACTAAAGGCTCACTTTTACCTCTACAAACATAACAAGTAAGTGCACGTCTCAAACAATAGTTTCGAGTATTTAAGAGAAAACCTTAGAACATGATATCTAGGTGAGAAGAGAGTATACAGTATTGAATTGGGACCAAAATGTCAAAGAACTGGATCCTACTTGCCTATTGATTCTTTTAAACCGGTTTGAATATGAGAAGTCACACACAACAAAACATAGTTTCATAGTTGCAATATTTTAACGCCCTATAGGCTTTCCTAGGCGTATAATAGTGATGCCATATGAGCATGGTATATAATCGTTAATCAGAAAGGTAGTAAATCAGTAAACGGTTTTTAAGCGGGTAATTTTGATCCTATATGCATGCTTTCAAGTAATATTATTTAAGGCAGCGTTGAAAACTTATTAAAAGAGTGGACATATTAATTAACTAAACCGATTAAAATAAATATGAATTAAACTGATTTTCTAACCAAACTAGTTTTAAGTCCTATAGGCATGATTTCTAATCTGACATAATGTGAAGCATGCAGAATTCATTTGACCAAAGTGAAACCCCTTTAGGAATGATTTCTATTAAAGTTGATTTTAATCCTGTAGGCATGATTTCTATGGAGATGAATTTGAACACATGCTATAATGAAAACTGAGCTTCAATTACTTTACACCCTATAGGCATGATATCTAATTATAAAGCTGATTTAGACCCTATAGGCATGACTTCTAATTTTGTGAAAGTAAAGCATGCAGATCCTATAGGCATGTTATCTGACGAATACATTTGAATCGAAATAGATCATATAGACATGTTATCTACCCAATTTACCCACAATATACAACTACCCTTCCCTTTTCACTAATCACCCCCCCCTGTTTGTTTACAATAATTATTACAGACCAAGAATTAAATATAAATTACATAAATAGAGTGGAAGTTAAACTATAGGGATCCTAAAACAGGCCCAACACAAATTTGGTGTACCAAGCCTTCATTAATCTTAAATGCCCAAAGTTCCATAGCCCAATTCATGTATAGGTGTGTCAGAGTTCCCTAAGGACCTCAAGGATCCTGGGCAGTGCTCACACCCAGACTTTCCTCAAACAGAGATTGATTATGTGCAGTGTGAAAGTGCCAGCCCTGATATGCCAGAGTTCAGAGAGATCTCAAGGGTCTCAATGCAGTACACATATCAGAGGGGTAGAATTTAGCAATCTAAGAGCAATGTGAGAGTGTATAATGATTTGAAAGAGTTTGGTAAATGCTATATAAAGAAGGTCTTAGGAATGAAAAGTGTTTTCTGAAAACATATACTAGTTTGAGAGGAAAACAATTTGAGAAAATATTAACATTTTTTTAGATCAGAGAGCAAGTCATAGAACACACACACAAGGAGAAAGGGGTAGGGGGACACTAGAATTCACCTTAGTGATGGCAAACAAATACACAGATTCCTCAAGAAGGCAAGTTAGTTACAAAGATATGTTGAGAACACACAGGTCTTAGACACAAACAGGATCTCATAGGTGAAGTAGAGCAAGTTAGACTTAGATGAACAAACTAGTCAAACAATTCATGAAACATTCAAGGTTTTAGAAATACTAATCATATTCAGAACAAACAGAATTTAGACATGCTGGGTGAGACAGTAAACACACAATGCAACTTAAACATACTAGTGAACAAATTATCTAAAGCAATATTGGCATGCTAAATAGTATACTAGTTATAGCTTTTAACAGAACAAACTTAAACATGTTGTGTGATACAGTAATCTAGGCATGCTGACTACATATTGATTAGAGTAGCAAATAGAACTGGAAATCACAACTAATGAACTTCAGCAATAAAGAAAACACATAGTTTTGGAATGTGAATTGAATCAGGACATACCAGTTAAGGAGAGAATACAGAGTATAGAGCAGAGATGGTGCAAGTAGCCAGCCATGGCTTAAAGTCAGCTGGATTAGTAAGAATTACAAGTAACAGAAGAGAATAGAGAGCTTTTAAGAGTGTGAGAGTGTAGATGAACTATTGTTCGTGTGTAGAAGTGAGGAGTAAAGGAGAGCATATATAGAGGTTAAGAACAAGGAAAATAAGGTAAAGGCAATCAACCCTTCTGCACTTAAGGAAGCCACATAATTAATTATACATCAGTTAGTATAATTCTCCCTTCATTAAGGGTAATCAACCAACGGTAAAGGCAGAATACATTTAAGGAAAGAAAGTCAAACGAGCAATTAAGGGTAAATAGATAGAATTTTAATTAAGGAAATAATTGGTAAGGAATCAGTAAATATCACAATTAATCAAACAAGGTAAGAAAGCTACTAAAGGTTGTAAATAAGGAAATACTCAGGAATAAGTCTTAACAAAACAAACTGATAAATCAAGAATCCAAAACAATTACTGATATAAGGAGAAAAGTATAGGTTTACAATGAATAGGTAAAAAATGAACATAGGCATATAGAATCAGTAGAAGAGTCGAACCAAGAACATCAATAAAGGCACATTAAGACCAAAAGACATTGAATTAGGCTAAGAAGAATCACAGAAACCAAAGCATAGGACAAAGTCAGTACCCAAGTAACCTAGACAAACCTAGAATCCAAAGAATAATGTCAAAAAAATTAGGGCATTTAGCATAAACAAGTTAGGGTTAAAGAAGTCTTCATGAAATTGGTTAAACACACAAGAAACAGAAGATTAAACACTCAAAATCATCAAGCATTTTTGAGAAAGAAAATCGGGAAACCCTAGTCATAGAAATCAAAAACTGAAGTATTGTAGTGTTTAAAATCATTCAATAGTAGAGGAATAAAAGAAACTTAAAGAAAAATCACAGAAACTTGAAACACATTTCAAGTATGCAGAGATTTAAATAGTAGATAGCAAAGAACCCAAGACATAGAGCTAAAATCGGTTCAGTAAAGAAACAAGAGATCTTTAAAGAAAATTCATTTACAAACTCAGAATCATTCCAGATATATAGAGATCGGGACGGATTCATGTCCAAAGATTAGGGTTTTGAGAAGAAAGGGGAGGGATAAAATGAACCTGGTTTTGAACCAGAGATTTGAACCATGGAACTTCAGTAGAAATTACTCGAAAATATGGACGAGCCCTGAAAGAGCTTTGAACGAGATCTGGACCATATCTATTTGAAGTTCTTCCACAAAAACCATATAATCGAATAACCAAGGGGATATGAGACAAGTAGAGGCTTCGTACAGCCATAGGATGCCATAGATCGGACAGGGATTCAAAGAATTAGGGCTTGATTTTAGGTGACACCGTTTGGAGATTAGGGTTTAGGTTGAAAGCATTTGAGAGAGGAGAGGAACAGATGACAATGGTAAAAGGAGGAAAATGATTAGGGTTGGGGTGGGGGTGGGGGGTATAGGTTAGTTTATTTTAGATAAGGAGCGATCTGGACCGTTGATCAAAATGATCAACGGCTAGGATCTAACAAGAGTTGGGTCAGGTAGATTTGTTAGGGTCAGACGGGTATTGGGCTGGTTTAGGGGTTAAAATTGGGCTTAGTTTATAGGCTAAGTTTTAAATGAAAAGGGGTTGTATGTTAAATACGTAATTAATTGCTAAAACAATTTTAAAAATAGTCAATAAATTTTAAAGAATGATTTTAATGCATGGAAATGTTTTAGAGTAATTACTTAATATTTTAAAAAATATAAAAAGTCTATCTTCTGGTAAAATAATGTAATAATGCATACATAGGCTATAATTGCAAAGTAATTGCAATTGTATCCCAAAATATAGATGTGGCTATTTGTGCAATAATTGAAATTTATTACGAATGAAAATGATAAAATTAAGCCACAAAAATTATTAAAACTATTTTGTGATGCAATTTAATGATTGTTTATAAAATAAATGTTGGGGGAAATTAGTTAAAATATTTGTAAAATGCAAAAATTGTATGGAAAAATAATAATTGTTTCCCAAGCATAGTTTTGAAATATTATGGAAAAATTGGGTACCAACACCTATCGATCGTCGTGCGAACATCGGTGCAACAGAAGGGAGCGGCCACACTTCGATGGCTCGAGCCGAGAGACCTCTCGAGGCAGCTGAGCTTGCAATACCCGAGGTTTCTAGCCTCGAGGGTGTGGCTCCACTTTTGCCACCGTTTTCTTCCCTGGTCGAAGTTACTTTGAGGGACAAGGATCTTTTGCCACTATCTTCTTCTCCCATCGAAGGTACTTCGAGGTATACATATTTTCTGCCACCGTCTTCTTCTCCCGTTGAAGGTACTTCGAGGGATGTTCGAGGCCAGGGACCGCTTAAACCAAGCTGGGTCTTGAGCGATCATATCCTTATCGAGAGAGGTTCGACTAAGGCCTATGAGACTAGGCCAGTAGATGTATGCTCAACTTTTGAAGAGCCTTAGCGGCTCTGTTCTGTGGTGAGTTTTGGTTGACTTTGTTGGTTTTTTTGTTTTACATTTTCATTTTCTCACTGAGCTTCTTTTTCATAGGCTTTTGACAAACTCAAGTCTGAGCTGCTTCGCCGCGAAACCAAGTTGCAGAAAGACTTGGACGGGGAAAAATCCCTTAGGCTTCTTTATGATAAAATGGCAAAGAAGTTGAGACACCTTCGGTACGAGATGAATCTAAGCCTGAACTACGAAGGCCGTCTCGAGAGACAGGTACCCTTTTTTCGAGGGGATGTGTTTCTTCTTCTATTCCTCGGAGATTAATATTTTGATACTTCAGTTGCACAGTAAGACGGAGGACCTGGAACGCCTTTGGGGAAAAGTTGGTCAGGCTAAGTATGAGTGTAATGAGCTAAGGGCTCAGATAGTTGCCGAAGTTGTGTCCAAGAAGAATGTTTTAGCCAAGGCTTCTGCCCTCGAGGTACAACTCTGGAATGCTCGTGAAAATAGCTCGGTCCAAATGAGCTTGATTGCAAGGCTCGAGTTTGACATTTTGAAGATAAAGATCGAGGTCGTGGATGCCCCGGCTGAAGCTGAAGAGATTCGAGCTAAGGCTGATAAGAAAGTGGTTGTCTATTTAAAAGACACTGCCAACGCTCGAGCTGAGTTGAGAGGCGCTTCCGATCGAGAGAGCAGAAGTAATGAATATGCCAGGTGCAGATCCCGAAGGGAAACCCTCGAGGAGATCCACGCTAGGGACCTCAATCTCTCGGAAGAGATAGAGCAGGCCAAGGCGAATGTATACGATGCCAAGTTTCTCTTATTCGATGCCAAAGATAATGAGGAAGGGGCCGATGGAGCCGTACTCCCCGAGGGGAAAGTAGACTAGGCTTTTCCTTTCTGATTCTGTGTATAATGCTCCTAGAGAAAATTGTAAATGAAGCCTTGTATTATTTCACATATACATATAAAAAGAAGCCTTTCGGTTTTCCCCTTTCATGAATTTCCCTTTGCTTGTGTATGTTTTCCCTTCGTTTTGAATTTTGACGTTTGTCAATGATTAGCCAGATGAGTTGGATTTCACAGAAAAACACTTAGGCTTACAAATCGGCCCTTAGGCTTGCTGGACTGACTTGTAGGCTCTTACGCGTTGGGTTGGTATGACCTCTAATATAGGCTGGCACTTAGGCTCTTACGTGTTGGGTTGGTACGACCTCTAACATAGGCTGGCTCTTAGGCTCTTACGCGTTGGGTCGGTACGACCTCTAATATAGGCTGGCGCTTAGGCTCTTACGCGTTAGGTCGGTACGACCTCTAATATAGGCTTTGTTTTTCCCTCGTTAAAGACTTTTTGAAGTTTTTGTGTTTGTCCGACTCTTCGATGGTTCGATAAGAACCTCGATCGTGAGTTGTTATGTGACGATAAATGAGGCCCTTGGGATATTTCTCTCTATGGTTGAATTGTTTCGAAGCCTTTTCATTATTTGGAGCTGACATGATTGAAGTTCTTTTGCTTATGCCAAGGGTAGCCTGATTAACTGGTTCTTTTCGAAGTATTTTCTAACTAATTGAAGGCTTGTGATTTTATGTCAATAGTCGAGCGTCCCCGAGTTGCATTAGTTTGGCTACAACCTTATGACCACAGTCATTGTGTTTGGTCGTAGCCTTTTAGTCCTTGAGTGAGATAGCCTCTGCGTTTATATCGAGGGTATGCCTTTTTAGGGGTCTTACAAGTTCGAATATATATCCTTGACTTTAAGATCAGGATTATGTCTTTTGTAAGGTCTTATAAATTTGAACATGCCTTACTTAAGGTCTTAAGGGTTCTTTGGTTACTTGGCACAAGTATAATTCATGCCTTTCTTGAGGTCTTATAGATCTGATATTGCCTTATGGAGGACTTATGAGCTCGCAGTTGCCTCATGGAGGTCTTACATTTTCTAGTATTGCCACATGGAGGGCTTTCGGGCTTGAGGTTACCCGTTTTGGGTCTTATGGCCTCGAGTTTTTGATAGCTCGATAGGGTGATAGTGGGGGACAGTCCCCGAGACAACGAAAGTTTTTGGCTTTAAAGTCGTTCTTTGTAAACTTGATGTTGCCTCATTAAGGGCTTATGAGCTCGAAGTTTCTGGCCCGGAGGTCTTGCGGCTTCGATTTTTTGGTGTCAGTTCTGGAGTGTTTGGGAAATCTCTAGCCCTAGGGCCATTTCTTATAAAAATAGCAAACTTCTTTGAGGCATAAAGCATTTTGATGGTAAAAGATACTCCTTTGATTACTTGGTTCAAGTATACATAACGCGAGGCATTTTGATGGTAAAAGATACTCCTTTGATTACTTGGTACTAGTATACATGTTTTCGTCATTGAGGGTTCGATTATTCTATGCAGGCATGGTTCATTTGATCATTTGGCCCGATACATAATTTTTCTATTGAGACCCTCTTTGGATTATCTTGATTTCTCTGGGGAGGTGATCTACCGGGGGGATGCCCCTCAGTATTCGAGGTTGATTGAAGAGAAGCCTTGAATACTTGTTAAGTTCTCCTTAGGTAGCATATAGGCGTTGCCTCGTTAAAAACCTTACCGGTAAAACCCTACTTGGGATAAAATCCGATCGAAGGAAAAGAGTGCAACATATTCTTTAAAACCTAAGGTCTTCAAGCTGGAAGGTGCTTCGATTTTTGTAACCAGACACCTGCACATAGGTTAGTGTAAAACATAAATAAAAAGGGAGACGGCTATGCCTTAGTAGTGATGGCGCTCAAGCCTCGATAGCTTCAACCGCTCGCTCTGGGGACGCGGTACGATCCTTCGCTTATTTACTCGGGTGCAGCCGAGATTGTAGCTTGTGATTGCTACTTCGTTGTTTTCTTAACCTTTGGCTCCTTCGATGTTGAAGGTGTCGATGTCGGTGCCACATCGTGCAACGCGAACATCTTTCTTGCTGCATGTTGATCCCCATATACCATTTTTATTCTATCCTTCATTGGAAACATTATCATTTGATGAAGGGTTGATGGCACTGCTCTCATGCAGTGTATCCATGGAATTCCGAACAAGGCATTGTATCTCATGTCTCCTTCGATGACATGAAACTTGACATTTTGGGTTGTGCCGGCCACGTTGACCGGGAGGGTGATTTCCCCTTTTGTTGTCTCGCTCGCGATGTTGAATCTGTTGAAGACTCGAGAGGCGGGCATGATCTAGTCAAGCAACTCGAGCTACTCCACCACCCTCCACATGATAATATTGGCCGAGCTACCTGGATCCACAAGCACATGTTTAATTTGAAATCTATTCACAAGAAAAGAAATTACCAATGCGTAGTTATGAGGATGAGACAGGGCCACGATGTCCTCTTCGCTGAATGTGAGAGCTTCCTCGGGTATGTAACCTCATGCTTGCTTTTCCCTGGTGATGGATATTTTTGTCCATTTGACAATGGGTTCGTATGGGATGTCAATTCCTCCAATGATCATGTGGATGACATGTTGTGGCTCTTCCGTTGCATTTTACCTGTTCGCCTCTCTTTCCCGAAATTGATTTTTGGCTCGGTTGTCAAGGAACTCTCGGAGGTGCCCTTTGTTGATTAGTCGGGCTACTTCTTCTCGGAGCTGTCTGCAATCTTTGGTCTTATGACCATGTGTGCCGTGAAATTTGCACGCCAGGTTAGGGTTCCTTTGCGACGGATATGATAGTATGGGTTTTGGCCACCTGGTGTCTTTGATTTTTCCTATGGTTGATACGATATCCAAAACAACAATGTTGAAGTTGTACTCAGACAATCAGGGTGCCTCCATCGGTCCTGCGTGTCTATCTAATCCAGTTCTACTCACAAGTCCCCATTTTGGGGTATGTTATGCCTTAGGGAATTTCTTCGATCTTGAGTGTATGGTTGATACATTTCCTTGTTTGGCCTTAGTTCCTTTGCTAGGAGCCTATTAGGATATACTGAGCCCGAGGGGGGCTCCTAGTTGGTCATCCTCGACCCTAATCTTTGATTGATACCACTTGTGGACATACGCCCAAGTCACGGTGAGATATTCAACCAAGTTCTGCTTTAGCTACTTCGAAGCTATCGAGCTTCCTTCGTTCAAACCTTGGGTGAAGGCCTACACTGCCCACTCATCAGAGACTGGTGGTAATTCCATTCGCTCCATTTAAAAGCGAGATACAAACTCCCGTAATATCTCATTTTCTCTCTGTTTGATTTTGAAGACGTCGGACTTCCTTGTAGCAACCTTGATGGCACAGGCATGTGCCTTTATAAAAGAATCTGCCAGCATGGAAAATAAGTCTACCAAATTCAGGGATAGGTTGTGATACCATATTATGGCCCATTTTGAAAGTGTTTCTCCGAATTTTTTTAACAGGACAGATTCAATCTCGTCATCCTTCAGGTCATTTCCCTTTACAACACAAGTGTAAGTAGTGATGTGCTCGTTGGGGTTTGAGGTTCCGTTGTACTTCGTGAGGTCGGGAATTCCGAATTTCTTTGGAATGGGCTTCGGAGTAGCACTCGATGGGAATGGCTTTTGTATGAATTTCTTTGAATCTATACCCTTCAGAATCGAGGGTGCACCTGGGATCTGATCGACCCTTGAATTGTAGGTCTCCACATTTTTGTCTTTAGCTTCTATCTTCTTTTCGTGCGAATCAATCCTCTTTGTGTGGTCCTCGAGTATCTTCATAATAGTGGGGTAGGATGCCGACCCATTATTGCTGGATCTTTTCGGTACATGTTCGGCTCGAGGAGCCGTTTCCGGTGGTGTTGTGCTTGGAGGGTTTTGGTGTCTTTGTAGTTGAGCAATTGCCAGCGGTTCTGCCTGCAACATCTCAAAAATGATGTGAAGGCTAACCCCTCGTTCTTCCCGAGCTGGGGTTCTCTGAGCTTCTTGTTGGTTTCCTTGGCATGTACTCCCATTAGTGTGGGAGCTTATATCGACGTGTTGGGCGTTGCGTGAGCCCACATCCACAGGGATTGGTTCTGGTGTGTCCTCGGGGTTTCATAGTGGTACAACGACGCTTGGAACCGCAACACCATTCTCTCCATGGTGCTTAAGAAGTCTTTTCATGGCCAGGTGTGCCAATTCTCTGATATGATGTACCTCTTCTCTTAAGGATTCCATTTCTTGGGCCATCGTAGACACATGCTCATCATCCTTAGTAATGTCCTTCCCCCCCCCCCAATCGCCTTGGGCTATCGGCTATGACCAGAGCAAGTTAAGTTGGATCTTCTGCAGCTGGCATCTTTCCCTTAGACCTTAGACTATATTGTGGCTTCGCTGTCGTGTCACGCCCCCTTTTTTCCTTCCTCGCAGAATCGAGTTCATGAAATTTGGGTTATGGGACAACTCTTTCCTTTTGGGAAAGGGGTTTTGCAATTTTGAAGAGTCGCTACCTAACGATTTTTTAAGGTATGTTAGGGCACCTATAGGGTTCATTTGTAACTACATTCGATAACCAGAGATAGGGTAAGGGCTTGAAATTATCCGAAGAGGAAGGTGTTAGGCACCCCTTAGGATCCACTAGTGTGGTTCCTGGCCATACAGTTTTTTGTGAATTTGTACAATTAGCAAATAGACAAGTAGGGCTCAAATAGTAGGGAATTTAGGTTTAAATACACAAGAATTTGAAAACAATTAGTGAAAAGCAAGATTTTTGAGAGGAATTACAATCTAAGCTTAAAGGGGGAGGGGGTCCTAGGTTTGTTTATAATATGGATCACATCAATGCAATACCCGATATGACACTCCTCAAGGAGAGGCTACACGTGGTATTAGCGCACCGATCATCATATCCATATCTACCCTTTCCCACCTCGTAAAGGTAATTAGAGCGAAGGTTGGTCTCGACCCCTATTGCATGTTGCTACCCATCCCTTACTATCAGTCCCGGAGGAATTTAGGACTCCTATCCTATAAGAAGGATGTTCTAGGTAGACCCTCAGGTTTAAAGGCAAAATATTAAGGCGACATACAAAATATTTAAGACTGCACTTAGGGGGAAAACATAAAAGCAAGTAGAAGACTCAAGTATACCTCCACAAATAACGCACATAGATAGCATGACTCATGCACAACTAAAGTTTAAAATCAGAGTCCTAAAGCAGGGTGTCTAAGTGATAACATCAGAACCAGATATATTACATGACTCTGAAAAGAAGTCTGAATTAGGTCTGCATACTGATTTTAACAGTTGATAATGAAACAAAAGTAGTTCCAGTTTTATTTAAGTTATGACCTAAGGCTTGCCTAGGCGTAAAGCGATATGCAACAGTTATTCAGAATTATTAAGACAATTTGGAAATTATTTTACCCTAGGAGCATGTTGTTCTAGTTGATATGAATGCAAAGGTTATTACTAGTTATATT